>NC_056729.1:1099093549-1099116049 GCF_019279795.1 Protopterus annectens | reverse complement strand
TAGGATAAAGGAAATATGGTGCACACTCTGTGAAATATGATTTATTGCCCTTGGAGCTGCATAATGGGACTGAATATGACCGCAGAATCATACAAACCCGAGCTGAAGGCAAAAATAGAATTAGACGCAACATTAGAACTGTTTATAATGCATTTTGCTGTTTACTGGTAATTGTATCCAGTTATACACTGCTCATAAAAATACCTATTCAATCCTGTGGGTTTGATTGGCTAAATGAATCATATTAGAGGTGGAAAACCATTTTAACCACAGCAACAAAAATCCGGTCAGCAGATCACTCAATCATTCTGAACTTGCCATAGTTCAGACAGTGTGTGGGATAAACTCATCAAAATGCACATATTAGTAAAAGAAAAAAATTCTAGACCACATAACACACAAACTAAACAAAACAAATAAACTCTTTTTTAGAGGTATCCCTTGTAGTAATATACTATGATACTGTAATATTAAAAGTCTGATAATAGTCTTAGTATATATTTTCACAGTACGTGACATATACTGTTCTGTTTATCTATCTATCTATATATATATATATATATATATATATATATATATATATGGTTCCACTTCATATCATCGAATTATCATTTCATCAAATTGCAAACCATCAAGACCAAATCGTCGAAAGCCCATTTCATCGAAAACTCATTTCATCAAATCTCAAATCATTGAAAACTATGAAGCAACTACAAATAACATCCCAGACACTTTGTACTATGTGTATGCAGGGGGGCAAGCCCCCCTGCACCCCCTATGTGGGGGCTCTGCCCCCCACACCCCCCGTAATTAAATATACCAACTCCAAGGTTGCACTACAGTGGGGGAAAAAGGTAATTTCCTAACCACACTGTAGTGCGACCTTGGAGTTGGTATATTTAATTACGGGGGCGTGGGGGGTGCAGGGGGGCTTGCCCCCCTGCATAAACGTAGTAAAAACATTGTGGAATGTTATTTGTAGTTGCTTCATAGTTTTCAATGATTTCAGATTCGATGAAATGAGTTTTTGATGAAATGGTTTTCGACGATTTGGTCTCGATGGTTTGCAATTCGATGAAATGATAATTCGATGATATGAAGTGGAACCATATATATATATATATATATATATATATATATATATATATATATATATATATAGGTCTACTTTGAAACATCTAAAACCCATAACATCTAATTTCATAACATTGACACCAGAACATCTAAAACCCAAAATATCTAAAACCCGTAACATCGAATTTCAAGAAAATAACATCCCCTCCACATATAACAACACCACACTACCAAACACACTTTTTACTACGTTTATGCAGGGGGGCAAGCCCTCCTGCACCCCCCACGTAGGGGACTCCACCCCCACACCCCCTGCAAACTAAATATGCCAACTCCAAGATTGCACTACAGTGGGAAAAAGTTAATTTCCTAACCACACTGTATCAAGCCCCCCTGCAGAAACGTAGTAAAAAGTGTGTTTGGTGTCATTATATGTCATTATATCTGGAGGGGATGTTATTTTCATGTGATTTGTACTGTTAGATGTTATGAAATTCGATGTTATGGGTTTTAGATGTTTTAAGTTTTAGATGTTCTGGTCTCAGTGTTATGAAATTAGATGTTATGTGTTTTAGATGTTTTGAAGGGGACCCATATTTATATATATATATATATATATATATATATATATGTATATATATATATATATATATATATATATATATATATATATATATATATATACATCAGGTGGGAGGGTGGCCTAATAATGGTTAAGGTGTTTGCCTTACAAACACAAGGTGCAGGGTTTGAGTCTCACAAGGGATAATTGGCTAGGCTTAAAATGGCTCGCAAGGGCAGTTAGCTTAGTATGAACCTATGAACCTATATATATATATCATGTCTTGAGCAATGATTATTATTAAAGAGTATTATTAATGGGTTTTACAGTGTTGTTAAAGAAACATGAGGATGAAAAGACTTCTGTGAATAACATTATTTTGCCAGTGATGTATAATAATAAAAACAGAAGTTAAGACTTACATGTAATGGCAAAATAGAGTACAGCATTGTTTGGATGAGAATGGTTAAGAAATATTCAATCAGCCAGCATTACATTAAGACCACTACAGCTGAAAAGCTGACGCAGCTTCATGGCAGAAATGCAGCAGGTTTTTACAGTTGAAAGTGGAACCTTAAAAGAAATACAGACAAGAACTGAGCTAGTTAAAACTGCTTGTCCAAAGATTTCTTTGTTATGCTGTGCCACACTCGTAGCCCACTATGGAGCTGGAATGACAGAAGTTGGAGGTTGATGATATAGTATTTAAAGTACAATTGAGTAAGGGGGTGATGGCCTTTGTACTAAATTAGAGGAAGCAAAAATGTATGGATTTCAATTACTTAATGGTTCTGGTGTTACTGAGCATTCCATTACCACATGCTGAGGGTATATTTTGCATCCTTAACAGGTACAACATTTTATAAACTCTGATTTAGCATAAGTTTATCTCTACATAGAAATGGGTAAAAAGTAAATATGATGACATTGTGATATGTAATGATCTTATTTTTGTAAGTATATCAGTTGTCAATGTGGTAGCATATTAAAGGGGAATAGCTCGTGTCCCTGTATGCAGTGTCATCTTGAGGCTATCCTTGTGAAAAGTGAAGATGATGAAGTCCACCTGAATAATCTGCAAGACTTCATTATAGGCTAAGGGAGTATGGGCTTTGAGATAGTAAGGCCATTTTTTTTGCTGTTAAGGGAATCTGCTATGTACATGGCAGACATCATGTTAAGTGGACCTCAGCTTAACATAATATGTTTCAAGTGAAGATGTACCTAAGACTTCTCAATAATGTTCACACTTTCTGTTAAACCTCTTAATGGTAATTTGGCCATCAAATGCCTTGTGGCAGAATGGATCTGTCCAGAAATAGTCAGCTGCGAAATAACTTTCTTGGAAAGAAAGAGATGAATAATATCAGGTATAACCGCTCATGCACTTTGGCCCTTCCTTACCTACTGGGCAGGAATGTGATGCATTCCTTAAAACCATAAGTGCAATATTACAGTGTAAGTTTCTGGATGGTAGTGAGAGAACCATGGTATTTAGTATTTAGTTCATGGTTGTTAATGATCCATGAATACACTCTGCCCAAAACAAAAATGAAACCCTTATCCTCATCTGCAGAGTGAATTTTTGTGTTCATGAACAATGATTTATACTGCTACCTATTTGTGATACTTTTCTATCAATCATTAATATAAGAAACAATGTCTCTCTAATGACTGTAGCACATTTGCAATGCTGGTTATCTTTTCAGGGAAAACATACCTATGACATCAAATTCAAGGAAATAAAGCATCATGGTAACACTGACTGATGGATTGTCTTGGTAAACAGTGTCAGCTGATAGAAGAAATGGAACCACTTGCTGCATAAATCTTTAATGTACCACAATAATTGGCTCTAGGTAACTCGGTTGTGTTGACTAATGTCGCAAAAATGGACATAAGTATTTGTCAGTGATAAGTGGATTGAGGACCTGGCTCCCACTGACCTACACAAGGGACCAATGCTAACAGTAGAAAATGTGTAAGTGCCCCTATTGGCCAGTGTGTGCCTGCCACAAATCCCAGCAGCCCTGGGTCAATAAGCTACTGGCCAGCCAGTGTCGAGTTGCCCAGCTTGGGTTACATGAGATAGCTCTAGTGAGAAAAAGTTGGATATAAAACCAATCAACTTGACAAACATGAACTAAGAATTGCTATAATCAATGCAAGATCATTGACAGGATGCAGCTTGGAAGTGGATGACATGATGATAAGGAGGTGGCTGGACATCCTACATATCCAGGAGACAAGATGAAAGGGCAGTGCAGGAAAGTCACTTGGCTTGGTGTCCAGAGTCTACTACACAGGAGGAAGACAAACTAGAAGTGGACACAGTTAGAAGACAAACTAGAAAATGGTGTGGGAATTTTGGTAAGGGAGATGCTTCAGAAGACAGTGACAGATGTCATCAGAATTAGTGATAGACTCTTGGCATTCAGAATCCAGTGTAAGGATAGGGCAGTATTCATAATCTCAACTTATGCCCCACAGCAAGGTTGAAATTGTAAAGACAAGAGTACATTCAGACAGAAGTTGCAGGTCCCACTAGATAAAGCAGGACAACATGAACTGGTGTTGATAATAGGTGACCAGAATGCATATTTCAGGATAGACAGATAAGGATATGAGGACTGCCTTGATCCACAGAGGTACTGCAACAGGAATAAAGAAATAGACGCCATTCTAGATTTCTGTCTGGTAAATGGCTTGATGGTGGCTAACACATTGTTCAACAAGAGAGACATTCACAAGATCGCATACAAGAGTGGCCAATATTCAACTCAGGTAGACTTCCTCTTAGTAATGAAAGGGCACTGGGGTACAATCAGTGATTACAAAGTAATTCCTAGTGAAACAGTTGGTCCACAGCATATACCACTGGCTGTCACAATCATCTGCAAGGAGTGGTCAGGGAATGCTCTAAAGTAATCAGAGAACAGGCTGAAGATCCGGAAGTTGACGAGAGAAAGTGCAACAGTTCAAGGAATTACTCAGGGCTCTACCACCACAAGAAGAGGAGGAAATATGTGGAGATGAAGAAAAATGGAAGCACCTCAAAACAACAAGTGTGAGGACTACAGAGCAGATATGTGGCCTAGCCAGTTATGGAAATAAGGTACATAAGGAAAGATGGTGGTGGAATGCAGAAGTTCAGGAAGTCATCAAAAGAAAGAAAGAAGGAGCACTGGAAAAAGTGGAAGATAGAAAAGACAGACCAGGCTACAAAGGAAAACCGTTGAGCTAATAAAGAGGCTAAGAGAGGAGTTGCAAGAGTGTCAGAGGCACTCTACCAGCTTCTGGAAAGTGACTCGATAGGTGTCACAAAGAAACTATCAGTTTGCAAGGTAAAGAAAGAAAGAAAAATAAAGAAGATAGTCAGACACCCTTCTTAAGGGATGCCAGGAACAGCCTGCTCACCAGCCCACAGGAAGTCAAAGCCAGATGGAAGGAATACTTTCAGCTGCTTCTGAATGAAGAAAACCCAACAAAAGCTGTACTGTCCCAGACAGCGCCTATGATGAAAGAAGAAGAGCCCACCATAGAAGATGCAAGTACAGCACTAAGGAAAATGAAGTCAGAAAAAGTAGCAGGCTCAGATGAGGTCACAGCAGATATGATCAAGATGTTGGGTGAGATGAGGCAAAATGGATCCTAAGGGTATTCTTAGCAGTATGGACAGAAAGGTCTATCCCAGATGACGAGAGAATAAGTATACTAGTGTCAGTGTTCAAGAACAAAAGGAACATGTACAGCTGTGGGCAGTACAGAGGTATCAGACTCCTGTCAGATCAGGAAGCAACACAACTGACCCAATGTTTGCTATGAGACAGACAGTTGAGAAGAAGCAAGAGAGGAGGCAAGAGTCCAACTGGACATTCCTAGACATGGAGAAAGTATATGGTAAGGTACTAGGAAAGCTGAATTGGGCAGTCTTGTAATGGCTTGAAGTCCTGTAAACATTGATAGAATTAGTGTGAGCTATGTGCAAGGACCCAACGACTTGAGTATGAACAGTGTTCAGTCACATAGAGAGGTTCCCTTTTGGAGTGAGTGTGGATCGGGATCCAGCTCTGAGCCCATTGCTGTTCATACTGGTGATGGAATACATTATTAACAGATTGGAGGGGACAGATCAACAAAGTTGTTGCATGCAGACAATGTGGCATTACAGGCAGACTCTGAGCAAGAACTTCAGCAAAAGGTAGAGGAATGGAATGCAAAACTGAAGGCACATGAAAAGAAACATGAAAAGAAACTGTGTACAGATACAACAGTTGTAATGCAGCAAATGTGGGAAATAAGAAGTTGAGAACTGAGATAGAATGGAGTATAATGAACAGGTTAACAGCTTCAAGTATCTGGGATGGGTGATTTAAGAGAAGTGAAGTCTGAATGAGGAGGTCAAAGCTAGAATAAGAGAGACTGCAGCTAACTAGAACAGATTGTCAGGAATAATGTATGACAGAAGAATGCCAAAAAAGCCGACAAGTAAGGTGTGCAAAACAATGATGCAACCAGTAGTACATAGGGTTATAATACTGCATATTGAATCTCTTGCTCAATAGTTTGAGACAGTACTCTAATATTATAAATGAAATTAGTATCTCAAAAAAATGTTGTCTTCATTCCTTCATTCATTTTTCTAGTACCTGCTTTACCTGTTATGGGTTGTGGGATTTACAAACATATTTTACTCATTTGTTCATTAAATTATTCAGTCATTCACTTTCCAGTACTTGCTTTATTCTGTTCAGGGATACATAGGAACCAAAATCTATGCATGCACTCAAAAGATACAAAGCAGAGAAATAATTGTGGACAGAAGGCCAGTCCAGGTACACACACACACACACACACACACACACACACACACACACACACACACACACACACACACACACACACACACACACACACACACACATGCATCCAGAGGCAGTTTAGCAGATATCCAGTTGACTTACCTGTATGCGTTTGGAATTGGAATGTGGGAGGAAAATGGAGCCAAGAGTGAAAACCCACACATTGGCAGGGAGGATAAGCAGGCTCCATAAAGAAGGCACCCCAGCCTGAAATTAAATTAAAGAACTAAAGGTTGTGGAGCAGCAGTTTTAAATCTAAACCTGCAATAAAACATCACATTTTTTTTAAACAAAATGTATCAAGTAATAAAAGTACTTGTTTTAAATTTGGAGGGAGGCATCACACAGCCAGATTCTGTTTCACTAATACTGAGAAGAATACCTTAATTGGAAATGGAATACCTGATGTGCACGCTACATAAAAAAAAAACTGTTCCTTTGGAATGTGATAAAATTAAAGCAAAGATCATTGAGTATGCATTCTATCATTGTATTTCAACCAAGTTAATAAAGTATACTACATTTTGGAAGGGAAAGAAGGTTGTGGTCTGTTAGATTCTAGAAGCAAGTTTACCCTTGTCAAAGGCCCCTTTTTATGTAAGCATAAGTTCAGTAACAAACAAAAGGTGGGGGTGATATGTATCTGTGTGATAGAAAGGAATATCTCGTTGCCACTGCAGAAATTCAAACAGCTGTAGGAAAACTATTGCATCTTGCAGCTGTAGTTCCTAATTTTCTCGTAATATTATAAGAAAAGATGTTTCCCTAATGATTTTGGAAGATGGAGCATCTATAGAAACTTTGGCAGACTGAGACACTAAAGAAGGAGATAAAGCAACCGCTTGTACCCATCCAACATAAGGATACATGGTGGTAGCAGGACAATGACACTGTGACATAGATGAAGAATCAAAACTAGGAGAAGGGAATTAGCATATAAGTTGTAAAATGGTCAAGAATGTTTATATGGTTAGACAGTAAAAGCAATCCTGCATGTTACCAGTAACTTGTTCCAACAACAGATCTACATAAGTGCAATACTATAAGAGATATCAGCATAGGAACTGAAGTTGACCTGATAGAAAACTCAGAAATAAAAATCAGGACAAAGCATACCACATAGAGCTGTAGAAAAATTGTACAGGGACATAGAGGACAAAAATAAAAGAATAGCACTTAAGTCATGACCTTAAAACCAAATACATTGTATGAGTACTAAAAGTAAGGTAGGTAGGAGAAAGATTGAGTTCTTAAACAATTTTTGTCATGAGGAAGAGAAATCTAAACAATAACAAGGAGGAGCTGTCAATAAGCTTGTACTATTAGCAAAAAAAAAAAAAAAAAAAAAAAAAAACTAAAGCAGAAAGAGACCTATCTGGAACTGCACTTTGCAGAGGAAGGCATAGATGTTTCATTTCCAATTTGCTTTGAGATGAAGCTATACCTTCTACCTCAAGAGAAGCTAGAGTGAGGAAAGTAACCTTAAACTAAGCAAACTGCAATTATACAATGACCCTCCATTAATATTCCAAAACGTGCATGCTGATTGGTTAGCATGCTCGTTGTAAATCAGACTAATACTAATGGAAAAAGGTCTGGTAAGTCTTTAATTTTTTTGTGTTAGGCAGCAATGAAGAATGGAAGAGCTCCGTTGCTGTAGTCACGCTATGTTAAATGAGTTTAACATAGCGAGATATCTTAAAAAAAGCAGCGGAGATCTTCCTTTCTCTGTTGCTTTTTTTAAAGCTGTCTCGTTATGTTAAACTCGTTTAACTTAGCGAGACAACTTTAAAAAAGCAATGGAGATCTTCCTTTCTCTGTTGCTTCCTCTACACACTGCTCTGATGTACTGCGTAAGCATACGCATGCGCAGTACATCAGAACTGCCCCAGGATACCAGACAGCTGCGGAAGGGCAGCACGGAGGCATTATAAAATGGCATTATTTAAGAAAAGTAAGTATTTTCTTTCCTTAAATAATGTCATTGTATAATAGCAATAACCCACTTCTGGGTGTGGGTAATGCCCTTGTGACCAAACCACACCAACCGTGGGTAAATCCAGCATTACCCACAACCAGGCGTGGGTTATTGCTTAAGTACACCCTATAAATTTTAAAAATCACAATTGAAAGATGTTGTTTAAGAAGAGAAGCGAAAATATAATTAAGGCTATAGAGAAAATAACAAACAACATATTCCAATTACTTCCCACCCCTATTTAAGTTAAAAGACAATCTCATATATAGACTAACTAAATATACAGAAAAGTTGTACATAATTTTTAATGCCAAACCCATATAGGATACTAGTAATGAAGTTAGACCATGGTCATGTGTTAAGAGGTCACCTAAGGATGGACTAAACTAAGGCAAGAGTGTTAGCAAGATTTTATTGGCTAGGTTCAATGTGAAAAAAAAAACCTGTGGTTCATCTCCAAAATGTAAAAAAAAAAAAAAAAAAATGCACAACATCCTGGATTTAATCTTTAATACGAATTCCTGTTATAAAGCACAATTTGAGTACAATGCTATGGACATTGTGGGGCTACTATTGAAATCAGTGAGTGGATACCAGTACATACTAGTGATAATAGACTAGGCCACAAAATTTTCAGAAGCTGTACCATTGCACAAGGCTAATGCTAGTTCTATTACCAGGAAACTGGTACTGCTATTCTCTGTAGTGGGTGCCACTAAAGGCAATGTATGGCTGCCTATGTCACAAGTGATAATTTAATAAAGATGCTTTTTAAAGAAGAAGAATTGCCTAAAGCGTAGCCTTTATGTCAAGAGTATTGCATCAGTGGTGGCAATGTTTTAGCATTAAACATTTACAGACATCAGTGTACCATCTGCAGATGGAGGGCGGAACATTGAAATCTATGTTAAGAAAATTAATTGTGCAGATGTTAGAACTAGACCCAACAGTTATCCTACTTGTTGTTTGTGATAACATAAGTGATGCAAGCTTCATACAGATCTTTCCAGTTTGATCTCTTGTGTGTCAGACATTCCAGAGGTCTGCTTGATCTTGCTAAAGAGACCTTTAAAGAAGTGGTGGCACCATTTAAAAGCACAATGGAACATTATAACTGTTTACATGATAGACTAATGTTGGGCATGCACATAGTAAAGACTGCATGCTAAAAGTGTAATGGAGCATTACAATAGTTTACAGGACAGACTAAGGTAGGTCATGCTCACAGTAAAGGAACAAACACAAAATACCCAAGAGATGCAAGAATGATTATATAATAAGAATGCATAAATAAGAGAATTTAACCTAGGAGATTAGGTATTAGTATCCTCCAGTGAAAACAAATTTCTGGCTAAGTTGTAAACCCTTTGAAAGGCTAAATTCAATGATCTACAAACTTAGACAGCTAGGAAACAATAGTCTGTGTGCTAAAGCTATGTCAATAACTGAAACATTCTGTGGTTAGCTTACAAGGTGAAATTCATACAGGAGAGACCAGAGAATGTTTACCTGAAGGGTAGCTAGAGAAATCCTTGTCAAAAGTATAAAATAAGGACCCAGTCTCATGCTGCAGAAGGACAAAGTCCTGACTGCACTTCAGACAACCTGGTCTCAACTAGCAACACTGGTGCTGGAGGGACTGAGGAGGAGAAGATGTAAGTTAGGGCCTGCTGCTATCTTACCCTTCTTGGAAGGGAGAAGCATCTCACCTTGCTACATTGGTAACATCTGCAGGAGTACAGGTTTATTACCCACACCAAGGAACCTAGCATCCCAGTACTGCAAAGTGATGTACCTCTCAGCTGCTCCAGTGTCATAGAGGAAGAAAGCCTTGACTACATCCCAGCCGATATGGTTTTGATTTACAACTTGGAGAGAAACAGAGCAGCAGGGAGGGATAACTATTAACATCCCTGTTGAGAGGGCAGTTCTGTGGGCATATCCTGGGATAATCTCTGGTAGATGCTGAGGACAGAGTAGTTGGGGATTGTGGTTCAAAGGGAGGATGGGGATGAGACATGGATGAGCTGCTGTGGAAGCTTGCCAATATGTCACATGTTCCAGGTGCATGCCTAGTCCACCTCTTGGACACTCCCCTGAGAGTGAGGATTAATGGAGGATATTATAAAAATGAAATCTCACAGTGGATGTAGATGGCAAGACCCCTCAGGATACTCTTAAGATCCATGCTGGCCCCAGCTCTAATGGAGAAAGTATGGAGGGGTTAGGAGGTAGCTGGTAGACCCGACAATAGACATGGGACACTGGGTACAGGGGCATAGGAAGATGCACAGGGAAGAAAAAGTCCCCCCCAAAAATAAAAAAGTGGTGCATCTCATAGATGGAAGGTTGTACATTGGAAGGCATGCAGATTCCAAGATTAGCTATAATGAAGCATGCAAGCTGCTGGTGGGTGTGACTAGAACATTCTACAAAATTTACAGACTCACCTGTTCTCTGACACCCAACTCAATCAAATCAGCCAAAGGGCTATCACCCCAGATGGAGGAATGAATTTGTCAAGTGGGTGCAGAAGGGAAGCTACTGGTATAGTCTTGTGGAATACAAGAATGTAGAAAACCAGGAGGTAAGAGTATTCCTGTTAAGGAAAAAAGAGTGTTCTCAGAAAAGCCTGGTGACACAAAACTGATAGACCATGGCACAGAAACAATACCTGGAGTGAAAGTTAGTTTAATACCTTAGAGAGTACGAGAGACACAAAACAATTAATAAAAGATGAAGTTCAAGAGATGCTCAAATTAGCCATAAAAGAAGAATCACATAATGAATGGAAAAGTCCAGTGAAACTACTTATTAAACCTGAAGGAGGTATCAGAATCTGTAATGACTTCAGAAAATTAAATAGTGCTTCAAAGTTTATCTATGCTATACGCAGAATCAGCATGCTAATAGAAAACATAGGAAAAAGCAAGATACGTAGCAATACTAGACCTGACAAAGGGGTATCGACACATGCCTTTTTCCACTAAATAAATAAATAAAAAAAAACAGTCTTTGTAAGCAGAAGGTTTCCTCACATATGATATGCTGCTCAAATGTATAGTACATGGCCATCCATTCAGAGGACAGGAAGTCCCACTAAACCAAACGTACGTTCAACCTTTGTTAGAAGGTCCAACAGAAAATGTGCACCTAATTTTGCAACTACTGCCTGTCCTTTAACAGGCCACATAAAAAGAAAAGCTGCTATCAGAGCATAGCTGTGTCTTAATGCAGATAATGTATTTAGCAGACTGAAAGACTATTATGTTATGTACTAGTGTTTTAGGATTTTTTTTCTGATGCCTGATTTTACAAAATAATTTATTTTGTATACAAATGCATTAGAAACAGGTTTGGAAGGTATATTATCCCAGGATATTCAAGGCATGAAGCACCATATTTGCTACATTAGTCAAAAATGATGTAAAACTGAAAACAAAGTACTTAGTCATTGAATGAGAAGCCTTCCGTTCAGTAAAGTTCTACCTACTAGGCAGACAGTTTTACTTATTAGGAGATAATGCCCATTAAAATGTCTGAGTAAACAACAGAATTGTTAAAAAGAATGTTGAGGAGTTCTCTAGGTTTTACAACCTATCTGTATAAATCCAAAACTGATGACTTTGTGCTAAGGAAGTAGTTGTGATATTCTGTAGGTAAAAACAAAGGGTAGCATGCCTTTAAACTTCTCTTGTGTCGTTAAATTCTTACAACCATTAGTCAGATAACTGGCTGTATTACACAGAAAAATGAGTCACTAATTGCTTATGTGTCTGTCAACTGGAAAAAGCCAAGGAGGAAAGTAATTCAAGTTGGAGGGTCACTGTGGGATAGAACAGAACCAGCCTGAAGAATCATGATACACATAGTTAGATGGCCCATTTGGGGCCTGTGAGAGATGTTGCATGAAGGAAGATCAGGTGAATATTTTATGCAGAGCTAAAATGAGCCTCAACCAAAGTTTACAATGGTGGACTATAATCTTCAGCTTATTTTTTTGGAAGGGCACTGTGGGACTGAACCTGTGTAAAATTAAAACTGGACAATTTACGTCTATGGGCTGAAAATTTGTATTGAAAGTACTATGTAATAGTCTAAATACTATGTGAAACCAAAGAGGACCATTTTTTGCTTCATATTTAAATAAATCTGTGTTTTTACATATTTCTGCATGCAGTATACTTATAAAACTGACAATGTATTTATGAGTGTCTGTCCTGGTATCTACTGACTGTCACATTCATTGGAAGCTCATGCATTAGAAAACATATATCAGCTCTCAATCCATTGCACATTTTAATATGCATTTCCACACATCCTCACAACTTAATATATAGTAACTCTGAGACTGCACAGCAGTGCAGGAATGGGAAATCAACCTTACTATACTGTTCCATGATCACACTGACTTGCACCCACTGCAAGACTGCATGCAAGCATCTCTGAAATGCATCACATCCCCAGCTTCCAGTATCTCTGAACTCTCCCAAGATCCATAACAGTAAAATTAAATTATAGTTGCACTTTTATGTTTAAAAAAAAAGAGTAACACAGCGATATGTGACAGCTCAAAATTCATCCAATTCATTTGATGAGTGTTACTTGACCCACTTGTGGTAATCCATATATATGTTTGTGGATTTTACACACACACACACACACACACACACACACACACACACACACACACACACACACACACACACACACACACACACACATATCTATATAATCCAACAGCAGCTGTTTGTCTCCCCTGATGTGTTATCATCCTCCTATAAGTTTTTGCATTCAAGTAATCCAAACCATCCTTCAGGTCAAGCAGGTCTCTGCCTCCCATATCAAGCAGTGGAAATTTCAAAGTTTCTCTTGAGCACTGGGTACCCACAGACACTTGTCCTGCAACTAAAGAGACTAAACACTAAGTAATCCAACCCATCCTTCAGGTAAAGCAGGTCTCTGCCTCCCATATCAAACAGTGGAAATTTCAAAGTTTCTCTTGAGCATTGGGCACCCACAGACACTTGTCTTGCAACTAAAGATACTAAACACTAATTAATACAAACCCTCCTTCTGGTCAAGCAGGTCTCTGCCTCCCATGTCAAGCAGTGGAAATTTCAAAGTTTCTCTTGAGCACCGGGCACCCACAGACACCTGTCCTGCAACTAAAGAGACTAAACACTAATTAATCCAAACCATCCTTCAGGTCAAGCAGGTCTCTGCCTCCCATATCAAGCAGTGGAAATTTCAAAGTTTCTCTTGAGCACTGAGCACCCACATACACTTGTCCTGCAACTAAAGAGACTAAACACTAATGTAGGTGCTTAACTTCCAAGTGTCTAGACAGTAAAATGCCTTACCTGCATTAACTTAAACAAATGTTAGTGAGTGTATTAGTACATTTCTGCTGTATAGTTCCTTAATCAAACCTCTGTACTGATGAGTACATCACCAGGAATAAACAGCTGTATATTGCTCACCAGTTAGTGTCCCCCAAACTAAAGTCGATTTTCTTTTGAGAAATACTCAAATCTATAAAATAGCATTTCATTTCTTCTCCTGTTTCATCTGTAACTAACCCCACCTTTAAATCTATATCCTTTTAAGAATGTCAGAAAATTATACACTGTGCCCATAACATAGTCTATAACTTAATGCAAACATACAGTTTAAATTACAGTTAAAATTTTCATTTTAACATATAACCATTTAAGTTAACACTGCATACTTACCAAAGCCTAAGGAAACACTTGGAGTCAGTGTTAACCCACTTCACTCGCCCTCGCTGCACTCGGGCTTGCTCCACTCCCCTCCCTGCCCCCTATTCCCACCTGCCCCCACTACTTCTACTTTTATTCTAACCTTTAATCACCTGACCTGTAGTCCAACCCCTAATTCCCTAACTAGCCCAACCCACTCATCCTACCTCCCCCCGCCTCCAATCCAATTACATCCCACACTGATCCCACTCCCAATAACACCTTCCCAGACAACACACCTCTACCCTCACACACAACCAACCAGGAATCCTAGTTGTACTACTCACTCAAAGTAGTATCATGTTACCCACACTCACATCCCTACCACTGGCTCTACTATCGCTAACCTTCCTAACTTCCTTACAAACAGACCTACCACTGTACAACCACTCCTATCACACTACCCACACTAGCCCACCCTCTCAAACCCACTCACACTTCTACATCTGCCCTACAATCATAAATCTTACAACTACATATTACTCACTAACAAAAATGACACCATCTCACCATACTAAGAAAAACTCTCATAGACCAAGCTCACAAACAATTAATATTAAAAAACACATACTGACACTCCTACAAACTCTGCTAACCTCTGGTGACATTCACCCAAATCCAGGTCCCCTCTCAGCCAGACAAACATCTGACCTGCTAATCCTAAATCTCAACATAAGAAGTATTACCAACAAGCTAACAGACCTACATGCATTCATAACCCACTACAGCCCTGATATACTCACCATTACAGAGACCTGGCTTAAACCCAGTATCTAAGATGAAGACTTTCTTCCCCCAAGGGGATAATACACTTAAATCTGACAGAACAAACAGGAAAGGAGGAGGAGTAGCCATTCTCTTTGAAAACATCCTTAACCTCCAGCTCCTGCACACCACACCACCCACTTTTCAAAATGCTGAAGTCCTATTTTCTGTCCTATCCATAAGAAACACCAAGAAGATCAATATAATATGCTGCTCTATACCTCCAGGCAACAACTCACTCATAATAGAAGACATCCTACACAGGACAAAGGACAATCTACCTCAGGAAACAATCCTACTAGGAGACCTTAACACTGACTGGGCAGCCTGTAACACTAGCAGCCCCTCAACACATATCAATCTATATGGGTTCTCTTAACTAATTGAAGAACCAACTAGAATAGATGAGAAAACAAAGAGAGAATCCATACTGGACTGGACACTAACCAACTATCCCAAACAAAACTATACCGTAGGCTGTCTCCCAGATGACCTAAGTGATCATCTCCCCACCTTCCTACTGCACAAACACTCCAGTCACCCCAAACCAGTAGTCTACAAATTCGTACGAAATGACCGTAACCTTACCTCACAGTACCTAAACACTGTCCTAAGCCACTGCAACTGGGAACCACTATGGACACTTCACTTAGACCAGGCAGTAGACTACTTCAATACTACCTTCTCTAACATCCTTAACAGTCTAGCTCCCAGCAGAAAGATCAGAGTTAAAGCCAACTACGCACCCTGGCTAAATAGGAACACCAGAGCCTTACTAAAAGCTAGAGATAAAGCCTGGAAAATCTGGAAAACTGACAAAACTCCAAGCTCCAGGCAATACTATCAACAGCTTAGAAACAAGGCCAAGGCTGAATCCAAAGTAAACAAACAAAACTATTTTCTTAGCACCCAAGGGAAATAATCCACAAAAATTCTGGCATGCCATTAACTCCCTACTAAAGCCAGGCAAAACCACAACTCCAGCACCCAGATCTACTAACAATACCCTAGACATAGCTTCTCAATTTAATAACCATTTTACTAAATCCATCTTATCTCTGTCCAGTCAAATAACCAAAAACAGTCTACCTCAATCACAACCTAACCTATTCCATACCTCTCCCTCTTTTAGCCTATCACCAGTGCCCACCTCAACTGTCAAAAACTCCTCCTAAAACTAAAGACAACCACACTGGCAGCTAACATACCTGCTGCATACCTAAAAATAGCTAGTGACTCCCTATCATATCCTGTCTCCATCCTTATCAACCGCTCCATACTAGAATCCTTCATACCCAAACTCTGGAAAGTATCTCACATCATTCCTCTCCATAAAGGAGGTAATTCTTATGAATTCTCCAACTACCAGCTTATTGCCATCCTTTGCCCCCTATTCAAAATTCTTGAGAAATGCATCCACTTGCAAGTGATGACATTTCTTAACACACACAATCTACTATCTAACACACAACACGGTTTCCGTCCACATCACAGCACTACCACAGCCCTTCTATCCTTCACTAATTATATAAACCTTCACAGGAATGATAACAAATATGTATCAGCCATTTTCCTAGACCTCTCAAAAGCATTTGATATGGTTTCCCACTCCATTCTTCCAGGCTCACTAACATCATTATCCTTCACCTCCTCTACTATAGCCTGGTTCAGAAGCTACCTATCTGACAGGCAGCAATCAGTCTAGTGGAAAGTAACTCTGTCTACACAACTTCCAACTACCATAGGAGTCCCACAGGGCTCTATACTGGGTCCACTATTGTTCTCTATTTTCACAAATAACCTCAATAGCTCTACACAACATGCCACACTCATACAATATGTGGATGATTCTACCCTGATCTGCTCCGCCTCATCTCCCACCACCCTACATACACTCACTCAAGATACCTTTAACTCAGCAGAAAAATGGATATCAGGTATCCAACTAATTCTAAATCCCAAAAAGACAAAACTGCTACTATTTACCCCTAATAGATAAAAAAAGCCCTCTCCTTTACCATAACATCTAGGGACGGCACCACCATCTCCCCTTCTAACCACACCAAACTTCTGGGCATTGAAATAGATAATAATCTCCACTTTGATGTTCACATCTCACATACCATAAAACTAGTACACAAAAAACTAGGCTCCCTATACAGGCATAAGTCCTTTCTCTCACAAAAAGCAAGAATCACTCTTGCACAAAGCCACCTCCTCTCAACTCTATTATACGCAGCACCAATCTTTACCCAAATCAGACAATGTGACCTAGACAAACAAGAATCATGCTACAATAAAATAGCCAAGTTTGCTACTAACTCAACCTATAGAACCCATCACTGTGGTGCACTAAAAGAACTAAAATGGCTTGAGCTACCACAGCTACTTAACTACACCAGCTGGGCACAGCCTACAATATTCTCAAATATCCTGAAAAAAAACCCCTTCATTATCCAACCTACTTACTGTCTATACTGCAAACCGGTACCTATGATCCAGTGAAAAATCTGTCCTCTCCATCACCAAGGCTAACAATAATGTAGGGAAAGCACTCTACTCCCACACCGTTGCCAGAAATTGGAACTCTCTTCCCCTATTCGTGTCCACTGCCCCCTCTACATCCATATTCAAAAACTCCTTAAAATTGCACCTTCTTAGTACCTGGTTATGCCCTTGTATCACATAACCCTACCCATACTACTATTAATTCACCAAACTCCTCTCTGATCACATGCTGGATCTCTGATCCTCTGTAGGCTTGGTCATCTGAAAGGGTACTTTTAACTATAGAATCTTACTTGATAAATTTTCTTCTCTTACCAATGTATAACTGTCTTTTACCCAAAACAAATAAATGAACAAAATAGCAGAAACAAGTGGCTTCAAGCAAATCACTCCAGATAGTCAAATGCTCAAGGCAGGCTCAAAAATAGTGAAGAGAATTTTTTTATTACATTTCATCAACTGACTTCATCACCTACTTCACAACACAAAAACACACATAAAAATACACATTTCAATTAAAATAAAAAAAAATTTATTAAAATATTACAAATATAAAAATATATATATATGTACCCAATCTAATAAAAAAAAGAGACAACAATAATTCATTTGTGTTGTTCAATGTTAATTTCCTATACTTTAAACATTTTACATTGATTGTTGTTTTAAGACCTTTTGGTAAGTCCTGGTTCTGCTTTTTATCTTCTGCTTATTCTCTTTCTTTTCTTGTTTAGATCATTATAATAAAGAGCCCCTTAGATCATGTGATGCATGTATTTCAGTTTACGATGACCACGAGGAGTTTAGAGACAATATATAAATTAAAGATTTTAAAGATCTTAAAGTGCTTTTATTAAACATTCTATTGTTTTCACAAATTTTTTTTGAAATTTGTTTTACTATTTTTTAGCTTAAACACATCTTCTAAGGGCTGATGATTTTAAAATTAAAATTAGAAAAAGAGAGACAAGGAGTCATGACAGAAGCAGAAAGCAGACCTAAGACCCAAAAAAAAAAAATTTAAAAAGTTCTTAAAGTATAAAGTACACACAATGACACACAATTGTCTTCTTTTTAAATTTTTGTTTAGTTGTTTTATATTTTTAAAATTTTGTGTTATATTTTAATATAAATTTTAATTGTGTTTTTTAATATTGTGTTTATTCAATTGAAGTGTGTGTTGTCATATGAGTTCAATGTTCAGTCACTGAATTGTCTTTTTGAACTGATTCTGTCTGCAGCTCTGTTTTCTGTGCTGGAAATTTTTTATTTGGTTTTTACCCATGTTCTATATCTTCTTTACCTGGAGTGTTTTATTAATTTCTTGTTATATTACTATGCTCAGCATATATGATAAAACCTGTTTGTGTATTATGCTGGATGTACCGTAACTGAAATTGTCTTTTACTATGTTCTATATCTTCTTTTACCTGGAGTGTTTTTATTAATTTCTTGTTATATTACTATGCTCAGCATACATGATGTAATCTGTTTTGTGTATTATGCTGGATGTACTGTATTTGTATAACTTGATGCTGGAGCTTTTCTCCCCGGGCCTCCGCTGAAAATGGACCTGGTCCAGTCAGAATTTCCCGGTTAACAAATGTAAAATAAAATAAAATAAATAAATTATATATATATATATATATATATATATATATATATATATATATATATATATAAAATATACATGCAGCTAAGGCTGGTATGATCCTGACCCTGAGTAGCATCCTGTCCTCACCAAGAATGATACCTCAGTATAAAGAAAAAAATGATCAATTTCAACAACTGGCTAAGCTTCTGGTGTCATTCAAAGGGGATCTAGTGTCTGTCAGCCTGGGACTACATGCTCGACAAACCACGTTGCTTCACAAGAGACGGCTTGCACCTGTAACCCCTAGGCTTTCGAATACTGGCCAAGGCTCTTGCTGCCCCCATAGTGCCTTTTTAGGCAAGGCTCAAAAGTCAAACCCACCTCTGTAAACAGCATAATTAACAAGACCCAAAATGGAATTTATTGTGAACACCACAATACGTAAAAAACAGCCAGCAGCTCAACACAGCAGCTCAACACAGTCGATCAAAGAAAACATGAAGGTCCTACCGAACACCCTGATATTGGGCAATTTCAATTACCCTACCATTCACTGGGAAAACTACTTGAGTACAAATTCCCAGACCCAGCGCTTCCTGGAATTCATCAACTCAAATGCCCTGGACCAGCTGGTAAACTCCCCCACCAGAGGTGAAAACATATTGGACTTGGTCATCACCAACATGGGTGACAGGAGTTCCACACCAGAGGTCAACCCATCACTGGTTAGATCAGACCATAAACTAATCACTCTGGATGTCCACACCCCACCATCATCCCCAACTAAGAAAACCACAGTAAAAACTTTTTTAAAGAAAACTTCACCTTACTTAAGACAGAGATGGTAAGTTTCACATCCCCCACGTTAAAGGATAATGCCGCCCAAGATGCAGAAACCTTTACGAATGCACTCTATAAGCACCTACAAGGATGCATGGATCATGCCTTGCCTAGCCAAACCAAGACTCACTCTTCTAAGAGAAGGAAACCAGTTTGGTGGACCCATGCAATAAACAGGCTATACAATAGAAGGAGGAAATTAGTTCAGAAAAAAAGCAAATCCCAAGAAGGAAAGACATCCCCGGTCAGTATCAGTAAGAAACTAAGGTCCCTCATGAAATCATCCAAAGCTAACTTCGAAAGAGAAATAGCTAAGGATTCAAAAGATAACCACAAAGCCTCATTTAGCTATGTTAAGAATCTAAGTGGCAACTCGCAGATATGCACTGAACTAGTGCAAAATAGCACAAAATATACTGAACCTACTGATACTGCCAACATCCTGGCAGATAGATTCAGTGCAAACTTCACCCCCCTCTCACCTCCAAAATGGCCCACAACAATACCGGAAAAGTGTAGTGCCCCAAAAATCACAGGTGCACAGGTGAAAACAGCCCTTTCAAAAGCCAAAAACACAGTGTCAATGGGACCAGATGGTGTCCCAGGCTGCGTCTTGCATGAACTACAGAATGAACTAACCCCCCCCATCTAAACACGCTGATCAAGCCTCAGCCTCTCCATAGGCTACATGCCCATCGAATGTTGCACAGCAACAGTTATTCCTCTCCACAAAGGAGGGACCACAACTCACCCTGGTAACTATCGCCCCATAAGCCTGACTAGCCTGGTCTGCAAGGCTATGGAGCGCATAATCATGGAACTCATTAACAAAGACATTGGGAAACTCCAAACACTTGACCCGACCCAGTTCGGCTTTGTTAAGGGCAGATAATGCCTACTAAACCTGGTTGACTTCTTCAAGACAGTCACCAAGACCATAGATGAGGGAAAGGTGGCTCACACAGCCTACCTTGACCTCGCCAAGGCTTTCAATACCATTCCCCACTCGGGTATTACAGAAAAACTCACCAGCCTGAACATAAACCCCTACGTCACGAGATGGGTTGCCAACTGGCTTACAGACAGAACTTACACGGTAAGAATAGCGGGCTCCAGGTCCAACTCTAAACCAGTCACAAGTGGTGTCCTGCAAGGCTCGGTCCTGGGACCCCTACTGTTCAGCATATACTTCTCAGAATTACAGGCAAACACAGGAGGACTATGGCTAACCAAGTTCACCAATGACTGCAAACTGGGAGCCATAATTGACTCTCTGGCTGACACGGACATCCTCCAAAAGGGCCTTGCTGAGACAGACACCTGGTGTCAAAGTCATGACCTCAAGCTAAATGCCAAAAAATGCATAGTCATCCCATTTGGGAAAAACAAAACACCCACGAATTACCACATAGGTGGCAGCCCCCTTAATATAGAAGAGGTAATAAGAGATCTGGGGACCCAGGTAGATAGTAATCTCTCCTTTGACAATCATATTGCCAAAGTCATTAGGAAATCCTTCTATGTGGCCCATCTAATTACTAAAGGGTTCACATCTAGAAATAAAGAGGTTATAGTGCCCCTGTACTCGTCACTCTTTAGACCCATTATAGAGTACAATGCCCCATTTGGGATGTACCTCACAAGACACTTCCAACAGCTGGAAAGACCACAAAAGTACCTCACCAAGAGGATTACTGGCCTCAAACATATGTGCTATGCAGCCCGACTGAAAAAACTCCAGCTGTACTCAGTGGCATATCGCTTACTCAGAGGTGATCTCTGCCTGACAGAATTGATGGACATGCTCCACCTAAAGAAATCCAAGTCACTGCGAGCCACATGGTCTAGTGAGCTAGACCTCACTACAACAATAAATAGAACATACTGGAGGGATAGATTCCTGTTACAGAGACTCCCCATGCTTTGGAACAAAATTCCAAATTGCATCAGGCTCACTAACACTCTTCAAGAAAAACCTTGACGAGTGGATGGGTAACAGAAAATATGCCCCTGGGGCCACTTCATTGGCTTTGATTGACAGAGGATCAGTTAATTAATCGAGGTGGAGAAAGCCAACACACTCTGGCTAGGCTTATAAATGCCCTCAGGCAGATAGCAGATAGACTAGTACCTACCTATGATCCTGTGAACCTATATAACATGACTCTCTCTCTCTCTCTCTCTCTCAATATATATATATATATATATATATATATATATATATATGCATGTTTGTGTGTGTGTGTGTGTGTGTGTGTGTGTGTGTGTGTGTGTGTGTGTGTGTGTGTGTGCATACACACACACGCATATATATATATATATATATATATATATATATATATATATATATATATATATGGGTGTGCTGTTTTTTGTTGAAATTGTATGTGGTCAATATCTGTTTGGTTGACCATATTTGGTCAACTAAGCAGATGGTCAAAGCAGGGGGGCTTACCACCTTGCAAAAAAACAATGTTTTTTAATATTACATGTGCTGAGGTTGTTTCTCAGCACGTGTAATAGTGTGTTGATGTTTGTGTTTTAGAGTCTGTGTA
>NC_056729.1:1099061049-1099088549 GCF_019279795.1 Protopterus annectens | reverse complement strand
CAACATAAAAAGTAATTAATTGATGTTAATCAAATGAAATGCAGCATGTAACATTTTTTTTACTTCAATTCAAAATTACTATTAAAAGTAGGGTAATTTTATGGTGCACTATTTTAAGCCCAATTATCAATGTTCATATCATTTTCTTTATTGTAAGTCACTGATTTTTCTTTTACTTTTATAATACGTAGCAGCACACGATTCAACTGTAATTTTTTAAATAAATGAATATGTAAAGAACTATTTCTCTTTTTTTCACCGGCAGGGGGGGTGGGTTCGCCATCACTGTCTTAAACACTCAACTAGTTGGCTATGATCAGACAACTGATCATAATCATGCATATTATTCCTGAATGCAGAGATGTGCCACTGACAAGGACATTATTCTTTGTACCAGTTTGCTCTATTTGTTATGTGTTTTGCCTGTCTTGGGTTCAAGATCTGTCTGAACATCATTATGAGATCAATTCACTTTTCCATTTATCAAGTAAAATAAGCAAGCAAGTAAATGCACAAATGTGTGTACATAATTATATTCCAAAAATATGGACTAGCTGCTTCCCTGTTGTCTTTACAAACTGGTGTAAAACATAAAGTAAAACTGTAAATGTTGATGGCAGATGAGACACTTGACTCCCCTGCAATATTGTTCTACTTACTGTATAAGCTGTAGAACCAATTCACATCCCTGCCCATTTTTTCACCTTTAATAAAATTGCATCACGTCTGCCTAATGTGTTGTTTAATGCCATCATTTTATGAGCCTATTAGCCTAAAAGTCATCTGCTCCATTCCCCACACTTTGTGTGAAAACATAAAGAAATACCACCCTTGAGTCATTAAACTCATACCTTTCTATTGTGTTTCCTTTATAATACATGTGTCTAGCCTGACAAAACTGGTGCGCCTAGCCTGTGTCACATTTCAGTATGCATATCATATAGTCTGGTATCCTGTGTAGTTTGAAATACATGCTGAAGTTAGTCACATGCTACTGGTCTCTCCCTCATTATTTATGGCCTTCTGAATATCATAGCGTTACAGCATTTCACTTTTTTCTAAAAGAAAAATTCAACTACAGCCACTTGATAACTTCCCTCTTCAAGGAAATGTGTCTGAAACCTTGACGTTTTGGAGCCAGAATTTCATTTTATTCCTAACTGCAAGTGGATTTTCTGTAAAGTCTGAAAAGTACAGCATGCTGTATTTCTGCATCTGTAGGAGAAAACATCCTGGCAGTTTAAACTGTTTGAAGAGAGTGAAAGAAAAAAATTAGCAATGCAAAAAAGTCTCAAGAGATACTGCAAAACAGAAATAGTAATCCATTTAGTCATCATTTGATTTTCATGAGATTATAAGGTTCAATTGATTTCACATATGTGTATGTTACTCAGTTAAAGAAATGGAATAAAGACCATGAATTTGGTAAGTTACTTGATTCATCAGTATGAGACTAAACTGTGTGTGATATCACAAATTGTCACAGATTACTGAGGTGATCACATAAGTTGAAGTAAAATTATTTTGTGTGTGCAGAGCAAGTGAAATGATTTTGTCATAATAATACGGCTGACTGAAGAACACTGATGTGCACAGAGTGGCTTGTATAATGAATAAGATGAAAATGAATAAAAGTTGAACAAAATGAATCAGAAAGTCCATCAAATATGAAAAGCAAAGAGAAACAAGGCAGTAAGAAAACACTGTGCAGGGGATGTCAGTATATTCATGATAACTGTGACGCCCGTGCCCTGGCCCAGCAATCAAGGAGCCTCAATCCTCACTGCTAACAACAGTGAGGGGCATCTCATATAGGAGGAAAGGATAACAAATACACACAGCAAAGTGCAATTTCCCTTAAGAGCACACAGAGATCACAGTCAGTCCGGGGCTGGTCACTCCCTTGCTCTCCAGGTCCCTAATAAGACTCCCCATTGGCACCAGCTATAGGGTCCAGATCTCAGTCAGCTGGGCAAGTTAAAATCTCCAGCACCCTCTCTATCCAACCAGTGCTTTGTGTCCTTGCCCAAGTAGCTGACACACACTTTGAGAAGAGGTTATACAACCACACAGACACTCCTGGGGAAGGCTGGCTTAGGTTCTCCAGCTGTGCCCCTTTTTCCCCAGACTATATGGTAGTACCAGCTACCAACACCCACTAATATTTATCAGCTACTCAAAGGCCCTTAAAAGGGTGTCCAATTATTACTGTGCAATATTATTATCCAATTGGTGGTATAGCCCAAGGCTAAAGCTATTGAAGTTGCTTTGTATAATTTTACCAAAGGCATGCAACTACTCTAAAGAGCTTAAATTATCTCTACAAAAACAGCCACAGTTGAAAGGGTTTAAAAATATTTAATAACAAATTGTCAAAACACAAGACAATACTTTTTACTACACAGTGCTAGTCAAGAGTTCAGAGATCACAGATAAATACTTAAAATAATTCAGTAGTACAGTTCTGACATCACAGAAAAGCACTTAGTCTAATCTTTCTAGTTTCTAGCTATTTCTAAGAGAAAACACAAGTCTAAAATAAACTTACATATAGAGCATGACAGTGCTGGTGAGTTGGATGGTCAAGACAAAAATGCTTAATGCTCTCTAATTCTCTTTGTTTTTAAAATCACATTCCTGGTTCACATTATATCATTATTTACACATCCCCTGGGCTCCCAGGCTAACAGAAACTACATTTACATTCTTCACCTCTGGGCAGAAACCAGAACAATAAAAGACATTCATGCATGCAAATTCTGGCCTTAAAACAATAGGCAGGATGCCTCACTCTAGACTTACTGGCTCTGAGTTTTAACATCAAAGGGTCACTACATGCTTTACTTGGTCAGTAGAGTGCACTGTTGTTACATTTATTTCCATTTCCACAAGTAACACTACTTTTACCATTTAAGACAACAAGCCAGTGGTTTACATTAATATTTACAGATGACAGAATTATCTCCAAAATTCTATCTGGCTAGGCTGGCAGCCTTCATCTATCTTCACCCAATCTTCACAATAACAATAATTATTATAATAATCCCATTAATGAACTATGATGAAGTTGTAGGAAAGACAATCACATTGCTGAAGTATAGAAAATGTAAAATCATGTTTATGTTTATTTTGTTCGTTTATTTTTATATTGAATTTGAATTTGTTAACCAAGGAAGAGCACTGATACCATAAGACCTATTTAGGACACAACCTGGGGTAAACACAATAGATGCATAAAATTATGTACAGAGTGAATGACAAAATGCAATGCATAGATGTATCATATACAAAGTGGAAGGTGAATATCAGAGTTGGCTTGAGGGTATAAAGACTATAGATGCATGACATTATATGACGAGTGACTGATAAAACACAATATATGTACGCTTTACATACAGAGTGGATATCAGAGTTGTCAAGCTGAAAGAATTAAAATGGAAAGTAGAGTAAAAACCATCTGTGTAGCAGGAAGTATGTCAGGAAGCAGTTATGTTATATGACCAGAGAGAGGGAACAGTTCCTTGAGTCTTGTAATGTGCTTTTAGTTCCAATAGGAAAATAGGGTGAGAGGAATGATTTTCAAGACAAGAAGGGGGAGATTCCCATACTATGGGAACAAGGACAGACAAGTCATGTTACACACTGAAATCTAGCTTGGGGAGTTTTGAAGAGAATACCTGGGTGTTATGATTTCTAAGGCCATATGTTGGTGCTTCTCTGAACAGTCAGGAAGCTAGTGGATGGAAGACCTGTTTGGTAAGATTAAATAGCTGAGAGGCAAATAGAAAGTCAGCACATTGTTTGTCATGTAGCCAGTTAGCTTGCAGTGGTATTCATTTCTTAGGGAGAGAGTGATGAATCTGCATATGGCATTTGAGGTGATTTGAATGGTGGATGCATTTCTTTTACAAGCTGTAGCAATAAAAGGGAGATGATATTCCAGTTTAGCCAGTAAGATACCTTTACCTATGGCATCCCTACACAGCCTGGAAAGAAAGGGGGAGATTCTGTTAGCCCAGACTAAGTGATTGATTTTGTGTGTGTGTGTGTGTGTGTGTGTGTGTGTGTGTGTGTGTGTGTGTGTGTGTGTGTGTGTGTGTGTGTGTGTGTGTGTGTGTGTGTTTGCATGTTTGTGTGTAGTCCAGTTGGAGATGGCAATTTGAGAAGGGGTCTAACCAATCACTAGGCATTTGAATGTGGTGATGTTTTCGATAGGGTTATTCAGATGGTCATAAATTTGAAGAGGTATAGAGACAGAAATGAGCATTTGCCTGATACCAGAAACACTGTTTTTGTTTTAGAGGAATTAAGCAATAATTGATTGTCACTGACTCAATGAAGAACAGCATGAAAAAAGCCTGATGATGTTTGAGTTCCAGAGAGAAGAGAGAGAATGGTTGAAGCAGACTTGGACCATGTCTTCAGCTTAAAGCAGGAAAAGAAAACGAGGGTAAGTCAAAAGGGAGTTTGTTAATGTAGGTAAAAAACAGGAGAGATGCCAGGATAGATCCTTGGGGGGACAGCTTTCTAAAGAGGGATTTATGCTAAGGTTAATGGGTTAAAATTCATTGAGGTTTCACAGTTAGAGAGGTGTCTTTTGAAGTAGGACAGTGTGTCATCACTACTGACTATTTCAGTGAGATGGTCTAGAAGTGAGAATTGAAATGTTTGAAAATAATGAATGTATTAACAATGAGTTATTTATGGGTAAGATTTAAAGTGCAAGTATGCATAGTGTGCATACTGATGCACCGAGACAAGAGATAAGTGGCTTTCAGAAAATGAATTGAAAATCTGGGAATAGAAGTTGAAAAGTAATAACTAAAAGTGTGGTGCGTAGATCAGATTTGTACAGAGTGCAAAGTAAAATTCAAATATACAAAGCAGTCGATTTAAAAGCAACTAATATAAAACCATCATTTTATACACTGAATATTATTCGGATTATCATGCAAAGCCAAAGTTTCAGAAGATAGTTATATGGGAATAGAAGAATAAGAAATACAAGACTCAATTTCTGATAGCCAGTAATGTGAAGGCATTTTGATTCTGCATCATCTAACATGCAATGGTGAAAATAATTTAGTGTGTGAATGCACAGTTAAAGCATGGATCAGAAAATGTTCAATCTGATGTTTAAACAGTATGAGGAATTATTGTCTGGCTTTGGCTAATTGCCAAGAGTTTACCAAATTCAGACAGATCTTGTAGTGTTGCCTCCAGTGTATTTCCCAAGGAGAGTTACTGTAACTTTGCAGATTAGCATCAAGAAACATTTTAACTACATAGATAAAATGTGGGTGATTCAGAAACAGATCAAATCTATTTAATGGGTCAACACTTTGATTACTATTGTGAAGCCAAGATTCATACTTGTATAGGTCCACAAGACCAGAATAAGGCCCACAAAAAGACAGTATTATTTGTGACAAAAAGGTGAATGAAGAAGTTCTGTTAGTCATGGTAGAAGGAAAATATATTTCTACACTGAATGCATATCTGAGATTTTTAGCAAATGAGTTTCAATGAAGAAAGTTTCAAGAAGGGACAGATTTGTAGGATTTTAAAGATTTCCACTGAGTATTTTGTCAGAATCTGAAGTATTTCAGAGGACTGTTGTAAAGTAATTGAGGGCTTTAATGATTAGTATAACTTACAACTTCAAGTCTGCTGGATAGTGCTTTCAGTTTATATATATATATATATATATATATATATATATATATACACACACACACACACACACACACACACACACACACACACACATATATATATATATATATATACACACACACACACACGTACACACACATATATATATATATATATATATATATATATATATATATATATAAAATATATATATATATATATATATATATATATATATATATATATATATATATATATATATATATATATATTTATTTCCATTTGTCTTCATTCCAGATTTAAGACCTTTGCTTTGACTGACTGTACTGTGATTAAACTGATTTTGAACTTTGTTGTTTCATGATTGCTTTTTCCATAAATGACTATCACTTGCCCGATCATTCTCAAATTTGATATCCCCTACTGAATTTCAGAACTGCAAATCCAAAACTGAACTTCATCAAGAAGGTTTTAGTATTAGCTATCTGAGTCTTGCCTCTTCAGCACAGCAGCAATGATTCTGCTCTTCAATATACAGCTGTGACCAATGTACCTCATCGAGCATATCTCCCTTTCTTCTATTATCCAAATAATAAGTTCCATCATTTTTATACAGACCCTATGCAGAACAAGATACACTTTGCTATAACTTAATTTGTTTAAATCTGAAGCAGTCTGAATTACTTGGGGGATTCTTGTTATATTTCTAGCCATGCTTAACATTATACAACAGACATAGTTACAGAGTGCATGGTGGAGTGTAATGCACATTTAGAGTTCCAACTCTGAATTTTATTGTGTACCCATCTGATTCTAAAGGATATGTCTTGTCACTCTAGGAATGTAATTGCACCATTTTATACCTCACTGATCTCACCTATTGTTGAATACAGTGCTACAGTTTTGTAGACTTCAAATACGCTATCAGAAAAGTCTTAAAATGATACAAAAATTCACAGCTAGAAAAGTCATATGCTTGGAGAAATTGAACTATTCAGAAGGATTCCAGGAACTGTCAATACAGTGTGTTTCTTATAGGTTACTTAGAGATGACCTCTGTCTTGTCTATTAGACAATGTCTTATCCGGTTCTATGTGAAAGTCTATACCTGGAGCACAATATTGGAGAAGCTAACACCCAGTCAGGGAACTTAATAAAAAAAATAATTATAAATAATACAAAACATGGGCACAGTGGTAGCATTGTTGCCTCACAGTAAGATGCTGTCCTGTTCGATTCTCAGCGAAAGCATCTTCTGTGTGGAGACATGCGTGAATGGGCGTACCTTCGTTGAAGGTTGTGCATCAGGACTGGCAACTCGGCACATAAAAATATATTGCCAATCATTAGCGGACCGGAGTTCCGCTGTGGTGACCCCTAACCGGGAAAAGCCAAAAAACACAACAACAAAACATGGGCACAGATTATAAAGTACATTCCTAGAGAATGGAATAAGCTTTCTCTTCCTAACATTCCAATATCTATATCTGAATTTATATATATATATATATATATATATATATATATATATATATATATATTTATATATACATATATATATATATATATATATATATACATATATATATATATATATATATATATATGTGTGTGTGTGTGTGTGTGTGTGTGTGTGTGTGTGTTTGTGTTCACATCCTAGAAAGACAGTAATTTTCTAGCAGAAAATGTGGTGCACACTCCAGATGCAAGGTTCCTAAAACAACCTGATTGTAAACTGCAATCAGAGATGACAGCTGCAGCAAAAGATAACAGTTTCTCTTGCTCCAGTATATTGTCATTTACACCAAGTGAAAGAAAAGATAAAAGGGCAGTTTGAGTATGAGAGATGGTGGCTTGTGACTTACTTACTGAAATTTATCTAGTACTGTACCTATTTCTTTTGAGCAAGTAATCCTTAAACAGTGACTTTATTTTTCTATGTTTATTTTAAATATATTAATTTTTTGTTTTACGTTAAGATTATCTCATGCCATACACAAACCTCTCAATTATCTTTTTTTACTGAATAACCCTGATTTTGCCTCATTTTTCATAGGTTCATAGGTGTGTACTAGGCTAATGGCCCTGGAGCCTTTACAAGCCTAGCCCATAGCTTTACCCTGGCATCATGCCACTCAACTTTAGTTTCTAGTGCCTCTGTCAAGTAGAACCACTGGAGTGATCCCTGGGGTGAATTTTCTATTTCCCATCCACTCTTCAAGATTTCTCTTGAAGAGGGCCGGTGAGGTTTTCTGCTTGACATGTATGGGAAGTCTCTTCCATAGCATGGGCAGTCTCTGGGTTATGAACCTGTCCCTCCAGCATGTTCTGTTGATTGTGGTAATGAGGTTGAGGTCTCTGGAGCGTGTGGTTTGGAGGGATTGGGATTTCTTTAGATGTAGCATTTCTAACAGAGCTGGGTCAGACATGGCTTTGTAAGTCAAGCAGAGATCGCCTCTAAGTAGCAGTGGCTCTGCTGGACAGAGTTACAGAGAACTAATGGCTCTGCTGGACAAAGGCACAGGGAACTAATCTAAGGGGGTGGCTAAAGCCAACACATTCTGGCTAGGCTTACAGATGCCCTTGGGCAGATAGCCTAGTACTTACCTATGAAGCTATGAACCTATATGAGACAGAGAATAGTTGGAGTTTTTTGCGTCTGTCCATGTAGGACATGCGTTTAAGTCCTAGGATCCTCTTTGTGAGGTACTTTTGCAGCCTCTCCAGTTGTTGCAGGTGTCTAGTGAGGTACATGCCAAATGGGTCATTGCACTCAATGATTGGCCTAATGAGGGAAGAGCAGAGAGAGACAATGACCTATTTCTTCTTTTTGCTTTGTTGTTCATAACATTTTTGCTTTTCTGAGAAATTACTGAAGATTACAATCAGTCAGTAGTAACAGGCATTATAGGTTCATAGATTCATTGTCAGGTTATTGATCTGTGAAGATCTTTAGAATCCTAACTATACATTCCCATGACATTTTTAGCCCTTATATTTTAATTTTTAATAATACAAGATGAGTACAGCATTTACTTGCTGCCCTTATTCATGAGGGACAATGATGATAAACTAGGAGAGAATTAGTGATTGCAAATCAGATTGTCCAGTTTAGGTATGAATAGTGTAAGAGAAGTACTTTGCTTTATGTAGAGATGAAGGTGATTCCAAAGAAATGGCATTCTCTGTGATAGATATCTGTCCCTTTAACATATTCTATTTATGTTGCAAAAGAGAATTAAATATTTTGATTGGGTGTTTATGCCCCATTGGACTTGCAAATCTTCAGCAGGTGTGATAAGACAGAGTCTGTTGAGGATCTGGACACGAGGCAGAGATTACCCCTCAGTAGCCTGTATGACACTGAGAAGAGAGACAAGGCTGTGAGACAGCCTGCATGGCCCTTGATTTTATTTGAAAGAAAGCTTTGAGTCAAATGCTTGGACAGGTACATAACAAAGGAGGCAGTATACTCAATGACTAACCTGATATGTGCAGAAAACAGTGCCATGATCACATCCCTGGATCTGGACACCATAAATGCAGTAATAAGCTGTGTAATGAAAAAGCACTTTCTTTCAATAGTGGATATGTGGTGATTGAAGGACAGTTAGTTATATACATAGGTTCACTGGTTTCTAACTACTGGATTAATTGTCAGTGGTGTCTTGTTAATGTGATAGTTGCAAGGGACTCTTTGCTTGCTGAAGGATACTGTTATACATTTCTTGGAATTCAGCTTTAGTCCATGGTTTTGACACCAGCTATTGGTTTAGGCAAGGCAGTCTTGGATGACTTTGATGTTCTATGGGGAGTGTATGATGGCATATGATGGCACCAAGTTTACAGTCATCTACAAACTCAGTCAGTTAGCAGTAGCTCTGACCTCTGAGAAGTAGATGCCAAAGAGGAGTGCCCTAAGAGCAAAGCCCCGGGATACACCAGTAGTGGCAGGTCTTTTGGTGGAGGTAGAGCAGCCCACACTAATTTCCTGAGTTTACATTTGTAAGCCTATTTGCTGTCCAAAAATTATATAAAGATTAATGTTTAGCTGATATTTTATTTGTAACCCCTGAGTGCAGGACGGTGTCAAACACCTTTGCAAGTTTTAGATATTCATCATGAACTGATTCACTCTTATCCATTGCTTCAGTAACCTTTTCAAAGAAGTTGATCAGATTACACAGGTGGGATTTGCCTTTTACAAATACACACTGGCTTGGGTCAAGAGTTTGTAGATTACCTCTGTGCTTATTTTTTTAATTCTACAATAATCCTTTCCATAGCTTTACAGATGAGGCTGGTCAGATGTATAGGTCTATAACTGCTTGGGTCCATTGCCATCCCATCTTTGTGCAAAGGTATGGCAGCTTCATTCCTCCATTCATCTGGTACAAAGTCTGTTTGGAGGGTGACATTGAATGGCCTCTGCAGGTTATCTGACAGGCCCTGTTTCAGGCTGGTCAATAAGCAGCCTATTACATAATCCACCCCATACAGGCAGTGTTCTTTGTCTTTAATAGTGCCTTGATGACTTGTTCATGGAAGATTCAGGGGGGTGTACATGTGGGTATTAGATCTTGGGATGCAGGAGGGGAGGGAGGGTGAAGTTAGGGATACATGTATCTGCAAGTAGATTGGCTTTTCTGAGGTTTCTAACAGTAAAAGAAGGCTTTGTGATTCTCCTTTTGCCTGGATGGTAGTTTTTATCTCATATCTGGTTTTGGTAGATCTGATCAGACCCCATATCTCCCTGCTAAACAAAAGCATTGTTGCATCTTAAGAGTTACATTTATTTTTACATTCAGTGAGAGTTTTTTGTTTCTTTTATTCTACAACCTGTTTATATATGTGTTTCCTCATAGGAGTATATATTTTTTAATTTGGCATTGTATTTACTAAGGGTGGAGAGATACATGTATGCAGCTATTCACATGTGCACATAAGATGGCAATAAAGGATTCTGTATTAGCACTGGGGTCATTGAGTTGAAAGGGAATGTTGAATTTAGCCAGGTCATCACTCAGATTCAGTAGATTAGCCATGGTATAATCTCTGAACACTTGGCTATTGGTGGAAGTTTATGGCTTCAGTTTTAAGGTGATTGTGACTCATCTGTGAACAATTTCACCAGTGAGGGAGAGAAGGAGTTATAATTTGTAGGGAGCAGAGCTGTCCCACATTGGTGTATGCGATGTGCCAACCATGTGAGGAGAAGTAGAGCAATGGATGCATAACATATGCCAGCACAGGTAGCTGGAATTTTGTAAAGAATTATATGTCATTTGTATATCAACCTGATTAATGTAGATGCTAGTGCTGAAAATGTGTTTGTAAAACTGCTTGTGTTAAAATGTACCGACAGTGTGTCCTGACTGTATTGTAGCTGAATTAAATGTGTATGTTTTAACAGAGGATATTGGAAGAGAAGAGGTTAATCTCAGTCCCAGCTAACTTTGAAAAATAGTTGAAATTAAATTAGGCCATAAAGATTGTATCTCACAGTTCTGGTTGCAGCCAGGGACAAAATGTCTAGGAAGCCTTCTTTATTGTCTCTAGCAGGGAACTAATTGATACACTGGAAGGGTATAGGTTTGAAATTGTTTTATGACTTCCAGGAACTGCAGCAGATCTGAGCAAAGCTCTATCTGTGTGTATGATAACACATTGGTGCTAAAATCCTGGCAGCTTCTAGTGTTGGTGATAGTGTGGAAAAAAAGAGTCAGATGACCAGATGTGATGTCATTCTGTAAGCTATCTAGATATTATATTGAGAAGTCTCAGAGGCAGTCTGTTTCATGGAACATGACATAGAAGGATCTCACACTCACTTCATCTTGCTTGCGCTAGTAAGTGAACCAGGGAATAGTAACTTGTTAGATTAGTCAGGAAAATATAGTGAGATTAGTTAAGTGCTGTTTTTCTGTAACTGTGTGACTCTATTCATCTGTGTTATTTTTAATATTTCCTGTGAATGAAACTCTGGTGTTTACTGTAAATAGATATTTTGTATTTTTTTTTCTTTTATTATTTATTATTAAATACATTTAAACTTTTCATTATGGCTGGCCCTTTTAGAAAATGTTAACCTTTGAGTGTAGTTGCATATATTTATTTGGTGATAACTCTGGCCACTTCTGAAAGCTTGGCTGTTTGGGCATTATCATTTATATTAATATTAATTTCACTCAGTATAATTGGATACCCTTTTATAGTAACTGACTGGTGGCAATGAATCTACCTTATAGTCTGGGAAAAGTTGTTAAAGTGGGTAATCTGTGCCTGCCTTTCCCTTGTGTGTGTGTGTGTGTGTGTGTGTGTGTGTGTGTGTGTGTGTGTGTGTGTGTGTGTAAAACTTAAATCTCAAAGATTGTTTGTGTCAGCTACTTGGGGCAGGGACATGAAGCACTAGTTTCACAGAGAGAGTGGTGGAAGACATGGCTTGGACACTCAGCTGAGGATTTAACTCTGCAGCTGTGCCAGTGGGGAGCCTTACTGGGGACCTGGGGAGAGACAGAGAGAGAAAGCCAGACCCTGGGCTGAGTGTGTTCCCTGTGTACTCTTAAGGGAAATTGTGCTTGACACAGGGAGGTCTGCATCTGGAAATACTGAGTGTGTCCATTTGCATTCCAAGTGAATGTCCCTATGAAGTGTCAGTGGTAAGGATTCAGGCTCCTTGATTATTGGCCCAGACTAGGGATGTGTCAGAGTGACCAAGTTCTAGATTTTATTACCCCTAGTTGGAGAATGAACTAACTAGTCCAGAAAGTTTAGATTGATGAAGTCCAGAAATCTCTGTGCATACATGTTAGATGACATATACATCTTCTAGTTAATGTAGGGGTAGTTGAAGTGTCCTAGGAGCAGCAATACCTTCATACTATCCAGATTCAGTTTGGTTATATTGGAAGCTTTTGCTGAATGATGTTGCCTAAAAAAGGGCACTGTGGGATGGACAAACTTTTAGCCAATATATGAAGGTTTTGGGGGATAGGTGCAGGCCATCTATGGTAACACAGTTAGGACTGTCTGATGTCTCCTCTCAGACTGATATATATTGGACCCTGTATGTATAACACCAGATTCTAAGCCAGTTTTTGAAGTCAGTAATCTTTTGTTCAGATTTTGGCATCATTCCTGATGATGGCAAGATGCTGCTCAAGGCTAGGTTCATACCTACTTCACACACATATCCCAAAAGCTCTATAATGCCTCTCTTCATGTAGTCTAGGGAGGTACATCTCAAGTCACTTACACCCATGTGTACTATGACTGTGGCATATGTGTACTTGTAGCGTAAGCACTTGAGTGCCTGAGTGATGTGGCAAATCCTGGCACCTGATAGGCAACTGACCCTGACCCACTCCTTCCACAGCCTATTGAGTGGTGCATCAGTGTGTCTCTCAATGGAGTCACTACATCTAGGATGTTGGACTGTGTGCAGCTTTGCCTTATGGTATTTTAAAATGAAACACTGTGACTCCTTGATGAACGTTTCATGGTGGGTGCTGCTTGTGTCTTGTGTTTCATGTTCAGAAGGCTGCTGACGGTACTTGCTTCTTAGCTTAAATTTATTTTTATATAACCACTTCAGTCACTGTATATATTGATTTTATTATCGGTCTCTTCTGTAATAACTTATTGTCTTCTGTATTTTGACTACATCTGATGTCTGCATTTTGACTAAATCTGATGTAATAGCTGTACTCTGTTACAAACTTTGATGCTATGCTTTGGTTATCTGCCTATCTGACTTTCCAATCAATAGAATAAATCCACCAATCAGTCTATCAATCAGTCAGTCAGTCCATCAATATTTGTAGTACTGGTCCAAACCCTTGTTAATTAGCATTTACTGGAAGTGTAACTGATTGCAACAGATCTTATAATTCAACTTTTGGTCATTAAAAAGTGTGATTAGAAACAAATATTACATTTAAGCTTGATACCTTTGCAGAATGCAATATTTTGTGTCAAACTAAATTTAAGCAACTGAATCATCCTAGTACTTTACACAATCTTTTGTGCAATATTCTGACATATTCTGAGGATAAACTGAAGATAGTGGACCAGACTTTGATCTATGTTGAATGCAAATGTAGGAAATACAAGTTGTTATAGCAGGTGCCATCCTCAAAAGAATTTAAAGCAAACAAAAATAAGGGATTATAATGTGCGTGAAACACTTAGTATGATTAAAAGGATTCCTGTTGTACTGTCATAGAATGATTTGTAAATCACAGGTGTGAACAGCATAAATAAAGGCAATTGTCAAAACTGTAAACCTGATAGTATTAAATATGCAAGAAAGTTGAGTTTGCATAATAAATGTATGAGAGAAGACAAGGAAATAAGGTTGTTATGAGGTGCAAGTATGACTGTCCAGACAGTCAATTCTAAGTTAGTGCATCCATATATTAGAATATACTTTCTATAGTGTGGTGAGATTTTGTGCATATAAGGCTTAACTTTTAATGACAGGGTTATCATTACTACTCATTTGCCAATATGTATAAAGTTATATTACAAAAAAAAAAAAAAAAAAAAAAAAAAAAAGAGTCAATTTTAGGAATTAACAAATGTAAGAAAAAGCACAATTCTTTTTATTTACCTAAGAGGACTGAGCAGACTAAACACATGATTCAAATGTAACATTTCCAATATGACTGAAATTCAAAATCAAAAAGAAGAAATGTTGCCACATAAATTAGCACCTCCTCCTTAGGTAAATTTAGAAGTAGACATCTCATATCTTGTTTGTGGTGACCATTATTAGAAATGCATAGCAGTGGGACCACCACATGAGTTTACCAGTCATTGTGTTATTACAGTACTGTGGTACTAATATGCTGCATATGAAGATTTAATATCAGGCAATGGTCCACAGTTCACAAACCAACAATTCCACATGTTTGTGAATCAGTTTGAATTTAAACATACTACCTCAGGTTATAGAAAACTGAAAACCATTTGGCAAATGTAGCATCCAAACTGTCAAAAATAAGACAATTTGAAAACGCAGATTTCTGTCTTTCAGTTATAAAATGTGGAAATATATATTTGCACTATTTAGGACTGAACTAGCACAACCTTTACTCTAAAGTGGTCTTAAAGCTAAAGTACATAAATAAAATTCTTCACTTGTACATGAAACCAATAAAAATGCAACTGTGCAACTGAAGGAAAACTAATGCTAGCAAAAAATGCTATGATAGTATATGAAAAATAGGACTGATTTGCAAAAAAGGTAAAAAAATAAAGAGAGAAATTAATATGTTTTAGACTTCTGCAAATCTGGTTTGGATGAAGTATAGCTGTTCAGCTATCAGGATTCTAGTATTCTATCTGAAGGATCTGAGCTATGGAAAATGTCACCACCTTCTCCATATGAAAATGTTCTCAAGCTCCATATATATATGCCTAGGGAGTCAGAAATGGGTTCAGAGTTTTCCTTATGCTAGTGATATTTTTCATTCAGAAAATACCACCACATTCTTGATATGAAAATGTTTCATTGAGCTGCTCTTCTAGAAACTGTCAGAATTACTGAGCAACCTGTTGTGAATCAATATTTTAGGTATGGAAAACTGACCAAGATACTAACTTGATGCAGCAATTGAAAGTAATGTATCAACCCTTTATGCGGTTTGAATTGATTATTTTCTAAAAGCATTTCAGTTTTTCTGCAACACCACGTATTATGTGACACAGCATAGTTGTAGATATATGCAATCCATCTATTACCTGTGTCTGTAGTGTACCCTGCATATCATGTGATACACATAGTATATTGTATGGTTAAAGACATAGGCAGTCTATGTGTGTATTTATGCAATTGTAGCTATTTATTAATTTACCTTTCTTTACTATATATGAGTATAACTTTCTTACTGCATATTGAAGCATTTTACTTTAATCTAAAGTTAATCTTACATACAGCTTTGAATATGTACATTGTCGATTATCTGACATATCAGAAAATGGGAAAGCAAAAAGTTAAAAAAGCACTATGCAGCATGAGCAGTGCTATGGTTCATAGGTTCATAGGTTCATAGGTTCATACTAGGCTATCTGCCCGAGGGCATTTACAAGCCTAGCCCATAGTTTTGTGGCTTACGCCACCCCTTTAGTATGGGGAACTATACCCATTATTTTGCTGTGCCTCTGTCGAGCAGTGACACTGAGGTAATCCCTGGGGTATATCTGCGATCTCCCATCCATTGGTCAAGATTTCTCTTGAACAAGGCCAGCGAGGTGCTCTGCCTCACATATACCGGGATTTTATTCCACAGCATAGGGAGTCTTTGGGTGATGAATCTATCCCTCCAGCACGTCCTATTAATAGCTGTGTCGAGGTTTAAGTCTCCCGCCCTTGTGGCTCTGACGGATCTAGATTTTTTGAGGTGCAGCATATTCATCAAATCTGGGTTTGACATGGCCTTGTATGTTAGGCAAAGGTCACCTCTGAGCAAGCAGTAAGCGACTGAATAGAGCTGGAGTTCTTTCAGTCGGGCAGCATAGGACAGATGTTTGAGACCCTTTATCCTTTTGGTGAGGAACTTTTGTGGCCTCTCCAGCTGCTGGATAAAATAAATAATTGCAGCAGCAGTTTAACAGCTGCTCAGTAGCATAGTAGTATACAGAGGGGTTGATGTAATGATTAAGGTGTATACCTCACAGAAACAAGGTGTCATGTTCTATATTGCCTATACTAGACAGCACTGCTGGTTCAAGGCTGGGTAATGGAGTTTTTTTTGATATTGCAAAAGCTGTTCTGAGTTTGCCACAATAGTTTGCCACAATATTTCTAATATAAATACCAAATAAATAATCACAGCTGAGCGACCAAGGTACACAGAGTCTCTGAATCCTTTAACATAAAACTATATTTATTATAACAAATAAAACGGTGAGCGCTTTCGCATTTAAGCTTCATCAGACCTTAAAACATACAAAAAAAAGCACTTCATTTATAAGAATTCAAAAACACATTCACCAATCAGATCATTGCAGCAATTATAATACTAATTAGTTCTTTAAAAATATGAATACACAAAAAACGGGACTAATGACATAACAGCCTAGTAGGACAGTGGAAAATCTATCAAATATTAAGCAATAAATTTATAACCATGAACTTATAAACATCTAAAAATAAGAATAAGAATAGAGAAACAAACTGGATCATTATTCTGAGAGCAGATAGGGGGAGTGGGCTTAATGAGAGGGCATCCATTAAACCCTTGTTAAAGAAAAGAAGAGTTCAAAAATAATAGTTTATCCCCAATTTTTATGTTACCTTATATATATATATATATATATATATATATATATATATATATATATATATATGTTTAGATATATATATATAGATATATGTTATAGTTTTTAGATGTTTATAAGTTCATGGTTATAAATTTACTGCTTAATATTTTATATATTTTCCACTGTCCTACTAGGCTGTTATGTCATTAGTCCCCTTTTTTGTGTATTCATATTTTTAAAGAACTAATTAGTATTATAATTGCTGCGATGATCTGATCGGTGAATGTTTTTTTGAATTCTTATAAATGAAGTGCTTTTTTCTGTATGTTTTAAGGTCTGATGAAACTTAAATGCAAAAGCACTCACCGTTTTATTTGTTATAATAAATATACAGTTTTATGCTAAAGGATTCACAGACTCTGCGTTCCTTGGTCGCTCCGCTGTGATTATTTATTTGGTATTTATATTTTTATTTTATTTGTACAATGTAGCGTTCATCCTGTGGATTATATTACACTTCTTAACAATATTTCTAAGTTTTGCAAAATTTTTCTGTGTGTAGAAGTTTGTGAAATTATTTCCAAGGATTCCTGATACTGCAGGAGTTCAGCCTTTTGTTGTAAAACATTTTATACAGCACTTGAACTCAACACCAGTTTGTTTTACATTAAGAGCGATTTTCTGCATGCTAATGGAAGCAGAGGGCTGATGAAATCCATCCAATTTGGGAACTGCTGGTAGAAGACTTAGTATGTGTTTATCTAACTTTCCTCCTGCTGGTATAAAAGCCTTGCATTTTTGTGAGACTGTGCTCATTTATTCAGAGCTTCCCTGTGCCTGGCATGAACACCTGTGACTACTAGACACTGGTTTGTATCTAATACAATGTATTGTATTGTGTGTAGAAGTTTGTGAACTTATTTTCAAGGATTCCTGATACTGCAGGAGTTCAGCCTTTTGTTGTAAAACATTTTATACAGCACTTGAACTCAAAGCCAGTTTGTTTGCTATAGTGTAGTGGTTAGAGCATATGCTTTGTGAGTAGCTATTCCTGGTTCAATCCCTACTGTAACCAGTTCACATTTTAAATGTGACAGCAGTGCATCAACATTTTTTTCAGTGGCTCTGCTGGACAGAGGCACAGGGAACTAATGGCTCTGCTGGACAGAGGCACAGGGAGCTAATCTAAGGGGGCAGTGAAAGCCAACACATTCTGGCTAGGCTTACAGATGCCCTCGGGAAGATAGCTTAGTACTTACCTATGAACCTATGAACCTAATCTGTGGACCTACAAATCTGATATAAGTATTTATTTTGCACTTGCTGTATATCAGTGCTATTTAACAGTTCTGTGGTGCATTTATTGATTTGGTTGAATTTATCACTGTTTTGCAGTCTGCACTTGTGAGAGAAATGCCATCTGTTTGTTACTGTACTGCCACATGCAGTTACCTGTGTGTTGTATATAAGCAAACCTCTGCAGTTTAAAATCCTCTATAGAAAAAGCTCTTTATAGTCTCCAACTGTTCATAGCAGCTCTAAGAGCTGACAGTTTCTGCAGAGGGCAGCACCACTGCAGATCATCCTATAGTATACTACTAAACATGCTCACTTAGACCTTTAAGTGACTCTCCCCTACTCCTTCCCATCTACTAAGGGTCTGGTATAATAGATAGGTGCTTCCCTGTCATCTCTGTTTCTGGCCTGGTGGATATTGGCATCCTGAAGTAGTGTAGTAACTCTGATGTTCACTGACAACCATTTAATTTTAGAACAAACACAGTGTGTAAGAGATGTAGATACACAATGTAATTGGAGGCAAAGCTCTCATATACACAAACAAAAATGTGAAACAATTTGTCAGCATCACAGTCAAAACACTCACTAGCAACACTAAGGACCAAACGCTTAGATCTATATATGCAGAGGTACTCATATGTAATCTACTCAAACCTCCAAGACCTCCTAAAAGCATCTCTCACTGGTCCCATACACACTCAGAAAAGACAGCACCTCACACAATACATAACTCTAAAAATAGTCCAGCTTCTAAGCCCATAAGGCAGCACAGCAAACATCCAAACATTCTACTTACTGGGGATTTCATTGTAAGACATACTGATGTCTCCTTATCAGGCTAAACAAGGAGAAGATCACAGTGAACTGTCTGTCTAGAGCCAGAATCCACCAGATCACACATGCACGTAGGTCTTTAAGCCACAAGTGTCAGCATGACATGGTCATAGTCCATGTGGGCATAAACAAACCAAGACATACCTCAATGGACTATATGAAGAAAGACATAATGGAGCTCTCTGAATATGTGTTCCAGGTGGGTATGAGTCTAGCCTTGAGTAACATCTTACCATCACTAAGGATTATGCCACAGTACCAGCAAAAAATGGCTGACTTCAACAATTGCCTTAGTTACTGGTGTCATAACAAGGGGATCCTATATCTGCCAGCCTGGGGAGACATGATCAACAAACCATGATGCTTTGCCAGAGATGGTTTGCACTTATCACCACTTGGCTTCCAGATACTGGCAAAAATGTTATCTATCTCCATAGTGCCTTTTTTAGGCTGTGCCAAGTTGTTAAACCCTTGAAAATAACAAAAAACACTCACAATTACCTAAAGGTACTGTGCTCAATGCTGGGAATTTAAATAAAAAACTGCACTCCCTGGAAGCACTCTGGAGAAAGCCTACATATGTGCAGTCATGGAAACATGGTTCAGATCATGGAAAGCAACCCTGCTATCAAAAGCTACAATGCCTTTCGTACATTTCAATCCCCCTCAACTCAGGATAAAAGAAAGGGAGGATGTGCCTCAGTGTTTATAAAAGGCAAGTACACTGCTAGACTGTTCCAACAACATGACTGACTTGGGCTGCTCCATGGCCAACAAACCATAGGTGCAACCCCCTGTCATATCTTTGCTAGCTACAGATCCCCTAGCATGAGTGTGGAAAACCACACTTCCTACCTAAACCTACTGGAGTCTCTAAACATTCAGCTTAACACCATCGTTATGGGTGAAGTCAACTAACCCTGCATAAACTTGGAGAATTATATGACCCATAATTCCCTTGCTCAGAGATTTTTGGACTCCATCAAATATCCTAGACCGAGTACACATGGACATAGGGGGATGCTACTCCCTTCTATGCACTAACTCCTCTCTGGTAAGATCTGACCACAGAATGATTGCCTTTATTATTAAAACTAATCTAGATCCCCCATCAAACTCCAAACCTGTTAAGAATTTTGATAAAGCAAGTTACCACAAACTAAGTGACAGCTTATTAAACTTCCAATCCCCTCCAAACTTGGATGACACTGAGGCTTACTCTGAGCTGTACACAGAAGCATTGTACAACCACATTCATAGCTGCACATAAGAGACTGCACCTGTCAGAGTCAAACCTATGATTACTGGTAGAAATAAACCACCCTGGTGGACCCTTAGCATAAATAGGCTATTCAACAAAAGGAAAAAAAATCCTCTCCAAAACAATGAAGGAACAGACACAACAGTGCAAAAAGACACTCACCATTCTAAATAAACAAATTTGACAGCTGGTCAAATCTGCCAAAGCAAACTATGAGGCAAAGATAGCCACCCAGGTGAAAGATAACATAAAGTTTTTTTTAACATTATGTTTGTAACGTCAGAGGAAACAATAAGCAATGTGCTGAGTTAATCATGAGTGGCAACACTTACACCCAGCCTGAAACTATAGCAAACCTGCTGGCTGGCAAGTTCAGTTCAAACTTCTCCATCCCCATCACCCCCTACCACACCCAAAAAAAGGGTCTATATTATATCATCGAACGCTTAAAAAAGCGAACGCTGATTGATCGACCTAATTTAAGCGAAAGCTTACAATCTTGAACTGTCAGATCAGCAATTTTTTTCCCAGGGAAAAAAATCGCTGATCCAAAACACATACACACAACACAAGCACACCAAACAAACAGACATCCACACACATACACCTAAAATCTGATACCTAACTCTACACTAAACTATGCACACACCACTAACTACCCACTTACCTTAACCCAAACCCTAACCCTAAGGTCCGTCACTATCGCACACTCACCTCACCTGCTCCCTAACCCTAACTCACTTAAAGCCGCCCTAACCCTCATGTCCACTCAATCACACACACACCTAACCCGAGCCCTAACCCTAACTCACCTAAATCACCCTAACACTCACATCTACACAATCGCACACTTATCTGAATCCGACCGGTAACTTTCCACCATAACACTGAAAATACCAAAGCAACAGAAACAGACAACCAAATTCTTTCCCTAGGAAAAAATTAGAGTTTCTGCTGCTTCGATATTTTGCAGTTTCGCAAAAATAAGTTCGATCAATCAGCGTTCACTTTTTTAAGCATTCGAGGATATAATATAGACCCCAAAAAATACCTGCAACCATCCCCCTACCTGTCGTTATGGGGGTCCTTACTGCTCTTGCTAAATCCAAAAGCACAGCCTCCCTGGGTCACAACAACATTCCAGGGTGCTTCTTAAACAGCTTAAAACAGAATTTATCAGGGCTACTAAAAACCCACTTTAACCACAGCCTCTGGGCAGGCGTTGTCCCAGAAGAATGAAGGATTACAACAGTCATCCCTCTGCACAACCAACTCAGGGAACTACAGATCCATAAGCTTGACCAGTTTTATGTGCAAGGCCATTGAGAGAAGTATCACAAACCTGATCAATAATGACATAGGAAATCTCCAAACATTGGACCAGACCTAAGTTGGCTTTGTCAAAGGGAGATTTTTCCTGCTCAGTCTGGTGGCCTTCTTTGAGAAAGTTATCAGAGCTATGGATGAGGGCAAAATGGTACATACCACTTATCTAGACACAATCCCCTACTCAGGTGCCATAGATAAACTTACTGAGTTAGGCATAAACCCTCACATCATCGGATGGCTAACAGACTGGCTCACTGACAGGACACATATTGACTGGATAGGTGAATCCACTTCTGATTAGAAACCTGTTACTAGTGGTGTCCCACAGGGTTCAATGTTGGGGCTCCTCCTGTTTGGTATATAATTCTCTGAGATGAGGACCAATGTTGAGGGCCTCTGGCTCACCAAGTTTGCTGACAACTGTAAGCTGGGAGCAGTCATTGAGTTCATAAATGATGTTGACATCCTACAAACAGGCCTAAAAATGACAAATGAGTGGTGCCAAAACCATGGTCTGTGACTAAATGCTAAAAAATGCATAATAATACCCTTGAGTAAATCAGATATCTCTGGAAATTATAGTATTGTTAGTACACCTCTTGTGTGGGGTCATTTACTGCACTTATAACTTGTTGATACTTGTGAACCTCTGCTATCTCTGAAAAAAACAAAAAAACAAAAAAAAATCTTGCTTTTTTCCCACTTTTCTGAGATTTAAAAAAGTTCAGTTGCAGGCTTGCTGTTCTTGAACTGTTTGTAAGTTTCTTGGAGGCCATTTTTTGTTTGGGCTAAAGGGAAGTCTCTCTGTTGATCAGTGGCAGTGAAAAACATTGAGCAGCCTGCCTGCCCCTGTGGGAGTGGTTACTGACTTGAAACTGTACTTTTATTGGCCATTTTGGGTCAATTCCAAACTCCTTTATCTTCCTCTCTGAAAATCTGGTTGCCTCGTGGTTTTGGCGTCTTTTCAGGCTTGTTGGCTGTTGGTGAAGCACCCACCAAGAGGAAAAAATGCTGAGAAAAGAAAGGAGCCACTTTTGAGATTTTAAGTATTTTTCCTCTGTTTATTTGCTAAGTTTTTCTGCATAGCCGCCTATTTTGAGCATTTTCTGGCTTGTTAAACTTGATTTCTGCATTAGTAACTGTATTTAGAGCACAACCTAGAGCTGTTTACTGAATTTCCTGTTTGCACTTATTTTTAAAATCGTTTTTTTTTCAAAACTTGCATTCTATCTGTCTTTGGCCTAGCACTCTTGTGTGGGGTCATTTACTGCACTGTTATAATTTGTTGATACTTGTGAACCTCTGCTATCTCTGAAAAAAAACAAAAAAACAAAACAATCTTGCTTTTTCCCACTTTTCTGAGATTTAAAAAAGTTCAGTTACTGGCTTGCTGTTCTTGAACTGTTTGTAAGTTTCTTGGAGGCCATTTTTTGCTTGGGCTAAAGGGAAGTCTCTCTGTTGATCAGTGGCAGTGAAAAACATTGAGCAGCCTGCCTGCCCCTGTGGGAGTGGTTACTGACTTGAAACTGTAGTTTTATTGGCCATTTTGGGTCAATTCCAAACTCCTTCATCTTCCCCTCTTAAAACCCTCTTTTGCGCGGTTTTGCACATTTTTGTGCATAGCGCAACAACGGGCAGCACCGCCTAATTGGGTTAAACTATTCCTGGCTCCACAAAGTCTGCTCTTCACTTTTTCCCTTAGAACTGCTCTATCTCTCAATTTAAACACCATATTCTCATTCTAAGGCCCTTCACTGGTCCAATTAAGTAATCCTACAAGTTAGCACTATTAAACCATAAGCACTACTTACTCTTATACTCTCTACGATTACCCTGTCCTCTATTGGTCCATCTTAAATTCAGTTTCCCTATATTACTCTAGCATGTCCAAAGGTCAGTCAATGGTTTCCTCTCCAGTCCAGCTGGTGAATCTGGGAATTTTGAGGCAATGTTACAACTGTCTCATGTACACAGACAACCCTCTCCTCCTCCAAACAGGTTCAAATATATGTGAGAGATGCAACTATTTAGCCAAACTGGAGGCTGAGCTCTCTCATCTCAAAACTGGTGTAACCAGTCAGGAGGAGAAGGTAACCTCACACAACACAATTCCAGTATCACATAGTCCCACCACATCAGTGAACCAAACACATAAATACACAAAAACATACTCAGAGGCTCTAAATAAAAATATACCTAAGCAACAGAGATGTCCAAAGCAGACATCCAAGCAAACGCTACCTCAAAACAAAACACGCACAACACATAGCCCACAAAGTCAGTGTGCCAAGCAGCCACAGCCCTTAAGGCTGAATAACACACCTGATACTCTTGTAATAGGTGACTCTATTGTCAGACATACTGACGTCCCGCTCACCAGGCTGAATAAAGAGAAGGTCACGGTGAGCTGCCTGTCGGGTGCTAGGATCCGCCATATAACGCAAGCACTCAGGTCACTCCAAAGCAAATAGAAATATGACTCAGTCATTGGACATGTTGGTGTGAATGACCAGAGACGTACCTCCCTGGACTACATGAAAAGAGACATAGAGGAGCTCTCTGATCATGTCGCCCAGGCTGGTATGACCCTGACCTTGAAGAGCATCTTACCCTCACCTAGAATGATGCCACAGTACAAAGACAAAATGATCGATTTTAACAATTGGCTAAAATTTTGGTGTCATTCAAAGGGGATAAAGTGTCTGTCAGCCTGGGATGACATGCTCAACAAGCCACGTTGCTTCGCTAGGGACGGCTTGCACCTGTCACCACTGGGCTTTTGGATATTGGCAAAGGCTCTTGCCACCCCCATAGTGCCTTTTTTAGGCAAGGCTCAAAAGTCAAACCCACCTCCATAGACAGCACAAGGAACAAGAAACTAAGGGTAATGCTGCTTAACACCAGAAGTCTTAACCTCAAGATGCATGCACTCGAAGCTCTCCTCAGTATGGAGAACATTGATATCTGTGCAGTAACAGAAACCTGGTTCAAGGCTCCAGAGAGTACCCCAGCACTACCAGGCTATACCTCATATCATGCTTTTTGGCCCCAAAACCCGGACCAAACCACAAAAGGGGGAGTTTCCATATTTATCAAGGATATCCACACCTCCAGGTTAGTGGCATTGCATGAAGTATCGGAGACCATCCATGTGCAACTAACAGTGGGCAAGACTGCTTTTTAGTTTATAGCATCCTACAGACCACCCTCTCAAAGTCAGGAATCCCACTCGGCTTTCCTGAAAACATTGGAGAACATGAAGATCTCTCCGAACACCATTATATTGGGTGACTTCAACTACCCAAACATTGACTGGGAGCACTACTCAAGCCCCAGCACCTTAGCCCAAAGGTTCCTGGAAATTATAAACTCAAATGCTATGGAACAACTAGTCACCACTCCCACAAGAGGGGACAACATACTAGACCTGATCATTACCAACATGGGGACTCTATGCTCCACACCAGAAGTATATCCCTCATTGGTAAGATCAGACCATAAATTAATCTCACTGGATGTCCACATCCCGACCCACCCCCAGCCCAGAAAACCACAGTGAAAAACTTCTCAAAAGTGAACTTCTCACTTCTCAAAACCGAAGTGGAATCCTTCAAGGCCCCAGGGCCAGTGGAAACTACGGCCCAAACTGCAGAATCCTATATCAACGCATTCTACGGACATCTCCAGGAATGCATGGATCATGCTATCCCAAACAAAACCAAGACCCAATCATCCAAAGGCAGGCGTCCAGTCTGGTGAACCCCTTCCATAAATAAACTGTACAACAGAAGGAGGAAGCTACTACATGATAGAGCAAAATCCCTAACAGGGAAGGCATCTCTGATCAGTACTAGCAAAAAATTACGATCCCTCATAAAATCCTCCAAGGCCAGCTTCGAGAGAAAAATTGCACAGGACACCAAAGACAATCATAAGGCTTTTTTCAGTTATGTTAGGAACCTGGGATGCAACTCCCAGACTTGTTCTGAGTTGATTCTAAATGACAAAAAATACACTGAACCCACAGACATCGCCAATATCCTGGCAGACAGGTTCAGCACAAACCCCCCCCCCCAAAAGAGCAAGTATCTATCCCGGCAGAGGGCTGCCTCCCAAACATCTCTGATGCTCAGGTGAAGGCTGCCCTCTCCAAAGCAAAAAACACTGCTTCCATGGACCAGATAGCGTCCCAGGTTGCGTCCTATATGAACTCCAAGAGGAACTAATCCCTCAAATAAAACAGCTATACAATCTTAGCCTCACTACAGGATATGTGCCCACAGAATGGCGTACAGCAACAGTGGTCCCACTCCACAAAGGTGGAGCCTCTACGGACCCTGGAAACTATCACCCCATAAACCTGACTAGCTTAGTCTGCAAGGCTATGGAGAGGATCATCATGGAGCTCATAAACAAAGACATTGGGGACCTACAGACACCTACCCAGTTCGGCTTTGTCAAGGGCAGATCCTGCCTTTTGAACCTGGTTGACTTCTTCGAAACAGTCACCAAAGCCATAGATGAAGGGAAGGTAGTCCACACAGCCTATCTGGACCTTGCAAAGGCATTTGACACAATACCCCACTCGGGCATCATAGATAAGCTATCCAGCTTAAATATAAACCCCTATGTCACAAGATGGGTCGCAAACTGGCTCAAAGACAGAACCCACAGAATGAGAGTTGCTGGAGCCATGTCAGACTCGAAACCAGTCACAAGTGGCATCCCACAGGGTTCTGTCCTGGGACCACTCTTGTTAGGTATATACTTTTCTGAGGTACAGGCAAACGTGGGAGGACTATGGCTCACAAAGTTCGCAGACGACTGCAAACTGGGTGCCATAATCGACTCTCCAGCTGACACAAACATCCTTCAAAAAGGTCTCACAGAGACAGATAACTGGTGCCAGCGCCATGGTTTAAAGCTAAATGCCAAAAAATGTATAGTCATACCCTTTGGCAAAAACAATGTGCCCACAAATTACCACATAGGTGGAAACCCATTAAGTACAGAGAAATTTATTAGGGACCTGGGGACCCAAGTTGATAGCAATCTCTCCTTTGAAAACCACATTGCCAAAGTGGTTAGAAAGACCTTCTACATAGCCCACCTCATCACAAAGGGTTTCACATCTAGATCAAGAGAGGTAATCGTGCCCCTTTATTCATCCCTCATCAGGCCCATCATAGAATACAATGCCCCTTTTGGGATGTACCTTACCCGACACCTGCAGCAATTAGAAAGACCCCAAAAGTATCTCACCAAGTGGATCAAGGGTCTCAAACAGATGCCATATGCTGCTTGGTTGAAAAAACTCAAGCTCTACTCAGTTGCATACCGCCTACTTCGAGGCGATCTATGCCTGACATACAAAAAAAATCCAGAATTAATGGACATGCTCCACCTCAGTAAATCTAAATCCCTTAGAGCCACATGCTCGAGGGACTTGAACCTCAGCACAGAAATAAATAGAACTTGCTGGAGGGACAGGTTCATAACCCAGAGGCTCCCTTCGCTCTGGAATAGAATTCCAGTTCATGTGAGGCAGAGCACCTCACTGAATCTCTTCAAGAAGAATCTCGATAGGTGGATGGGGGATCGTAGGTTTGTCCCAGGGATTACTCCCGTGTCACTATTAGACAAAGACAAGTAAACTAAACCTTAAAAAGGGCACAGTATACTCAAATCAAGGGGTGGTGTAAGCCATACAGAATCGGGCTAGGCTTATAATTGCCCCAGGGCAGATAGCCTAGTATGAACCTATGAACCTATGAACACCCCTAAAAGTAGATCCACTGGTGAGAAACCTAGAAACACAGATAGATAGTAACCTAAATTGACCACCAGGTAGCTACGG
>NC_056729.1:1098968549-1099056049 GCF_019279795.1 Protopterus annectens | reverse complement strand
AAATAGTTCCTTCTCTCACCTTCTTTCTTTGAATGTCCAGACAAACCCCCTAATACACCTCTTCGAATGCTCAATGTTCAAAATCTACTAATGTGTAAGTATGTTTTCTATTGTAGTAGTTAACTTTATTTCAATGAATGTAATTTAATTAGGAAATGGATGTGTCATTGTTAATTTATATTTCTTAATGTCTGTTCATGTGCATTACTGAATGTCTGTTTAGCAATGTTTGTAATTCCTGGAGCTTTTCTCCCCAGACCTCAAATGAAAAGGGATTTTTGACTAAACCCAGTCAGACAAACCAGTAAAGAAAAGCAAAAATAAATAAAATTAAATATATTGTATGCTCATTTAGACAACTACATACCCTAGCACTCCCCATTAGAACCAAATACAGCTGCAAATTAAAATAAAAACACCCTTGTGGTCAAGTGGTATAAACACGTTATATAACAGAAAAAAAGATACTGTTCAAATTAGCATCTAAGATCAGAACATCTGTGCACAAAGATAATAAGAAATCTTTATTAAGAAGCTAAACACAGTCATAAAGGTCAACAAAGCATCCCGTGACCTCAGGCTGGTAACTGAGGGAAAGGATAACTACAAGTCAATCTTTACTTATGTTAGGAAATTAAGGAACAATTTGAATACTGTTCTACAGTTTTCCATAATGGTGCATCATACCCAAAGCTGAATGTCATTGCTAACATACTAGTAAACAAGGGTGTGACCAACTTCTCCACTGAAGGTATCTTTCCAACTTCAGTCACTCACCCCACTCTGTCTTCAGCAAATACACTTCCCTTGTGGTTTCTGACAATATACCAGTCTACCTAATCAACAGCATCAAACATTTGCTCAGTGATCCCCTCCTTAAACTGTATAACCAAAGCCTATTTCTAAACTACATCCATGAATCCTGGGACACTGTGTTAGTGATGCAACTCCACAAGGGGGGGGGGGGCTCACCCTGGACCCTGGAAATAACTGACTCATCAGCCTTAGGATTTCTGTAGGTAAAACAATGGAGCTCATCAGTACTCACCTCATAAATCATGACATTAAAAATCCGACCAGGTGCACCACAGCAATTTGCCTTTCAAAAGGGTAGGCAATTCCTAATTAATTTTTTAAGCTTCTTTGAAAAGGTCATGTAGGCTGCGAACACTAGGTGCACTGTCCATGCTGCTATCTTGATTTGGCAAAGACATTTGACACCATACCATATGATGTAACCATAAATAACTTACAGCATGAAACACCGATTCATATGTAGTAAGACGGATAGCAAACTGGCTCAAGGAAAGAACTCATACTGCCAAAGTTGGAGAGACCTCCTCAGCCATAACAGTGACATTGTGCCCCCTCTTGTTTGGCATTTACATCTCTGATATCAAAATTGATAATACTGACTAATGGTTAGCCAGATTTGCTGATGACTGCATGCTGGGTGTAGTTGTCAAGTCAGCACACAACACTTTCACTCTTCAAAATGAATTGACATGCATCAGCCAACACCTGATGCAACAGAAAGGGGCTCAAACTAATTTCCAAGAAATGCAGTATCATCCCCTATCATGAAACAGAAATTTGCTTCAACCTACTGCATCAATAACAAACCACTATCAAGTAACTCAGTGACTGATTAGAGACCTGGACACCTAGGTTGATAGCTCCCACTCCTTTGATCACATTGCAGCAACTGTAGTTAGGAAATCCTTGTGTATCTTGCAACTAATTGCCAAAGACATATCTTCAAAAACCAAGGAAGTCATCGTTCCCTTATTCTCTTCCCTGGTTAACATACATTATAGAACAGAACTCATCATTTGGTATGTATCTTACTAGATGCATCAAACAACTTGAAAAAAACTGTATAATTTCCTAACAAAAGGATTTCTGGCCTCAGATATTATAGATAGCATGAAAAACCAGAGTCTTTGACCCCATACTTAGTGCCATACAGGTTTCTGAAGGGAAATCTGTGACTTCTTACAGTCAGTGCCTCAAGGATCCAGCTATCCTTGACCTCCTCTTTCTCGCTAAGTCAAATACTGCATCAACACTAGAACAAGAGATCTCAAACTTACATTAAGTAATTAATAAAACTAAATGGAAGGATACATTCATTAGGGTGGCTGCAGTGGTGCAGCGGTTAGTATTGCTGCCTCACAGAAAGAGGTTCTCTGGTTCGATTCTTGGCTGGGGTGCCTTCTGTGTGAAGTCTGCATGTCCTCCCTGTGGTCGCGTGGGTTTCCTCTGGGTGCTCCGGTTTCCTCCCACATCCCAAAGACATGCAGTAGTTGGATTGGAAACTCTAAATTGACCCTAGGTGTGTGTGTGTGTGCCTTCTGTGGAAGGTTGAGTGCCGGGCTGGCAACTCGACACCGTAAAACTCCACTGCCAATCATGAGCGGACAGATGATCTGCTGTGGTGAGCCTTAATTGGGAAAAGCCAAAAGAAAAAGAAGAAGGAAGGATACATTCATTGCCTAGTTCCTCCCTCGTCTCTGGAACAGGCTCCTTCTACACGCCAAGCAATATGATTACTTGTCATCCTTCAAACATTGGTCGTACCCTTAAATTTATTCCAGGACTTACTGGCCTCACCCACCCTGGAATGGGTGGTAGAGCCTGAGGGTAGCTACTGGCAAAGTTCACATGTCTTCTGGTCAGATTGTCTTGTATATCCTATGATCCTAAAGAAAAAACAGTGTGCATAGTTGTGACAGCTTGCAGCAGTATATCAAGGATGTTGCAATGGTAATATTTGCTTTCATTGAAATAGAATATTAAAAAAAACATTTCTCCTTTTGATAATGGTTGTGAAATACTGCAGTTAATATTTTTATCAAGAGGTGAATGTTATAGGTTGCTTCCCTCTCATCACTTGTTTTCTTTCAATTATTTGACAGCATATTTCACAGTGCTTGTAAACACAATGCAAAGGTTAACAGAGTTCACACAGTTTATAACACAAGTTAGTAAAGGTATAAGGAAGTTGCAGTATCTGTACCCTAATTCTTCCATTTACCCCCTATTGTATTGCTCCCTTGTGAACAGCCAAAGTTCTGATATCTATGAATCTATGAATTTATGTTGGAGATCCCTGCTGAGCTAATTTTGCATGATATGTGTCTGATATTTATTTGGGTAATGTTCATAGATTGATCCTATCCTTTTCTTCTCGTCCAGAGATCCCCACCTGATGCCTTCATTACATGCACTTTAGTCAACTATTTGCTTTGTGAGTGTGAGAACTAAGTGCTGCCCTGTTGTTCCTGCCTTGAAAGCCCAGTGGTAAGAGTTGGTTAGAGTTGAGTGTGTGAGTTAACTGGCATACCCCTAGGTTGCTTACATACATGCTATAGTTGCCTGATCAGAGGAGTACATGTGCATCTGCATGCCTCCCTGACTAACATAGATAAGCCAATATGGCTGCTGTAGGATGACAGTACTCCCAGCCATGGCTAGGTGTTGTGTCATTGGTGACATGGGCCTAGGGTACTCCCTCATCTTGAGGAAGAGCAAGTCGGTATCAGCTACTCAAACTCACTCTCTCTTGGGCAACCCATTATATATATATATATATATATATATATATATATATATATATATATATATATTTTTTTTTTTTTTTTTAAATCAATGGAAATATATGTTTTTTAAAAAAATAAATATTACTCATAACGTCTGTCTGATAAATGGTCATATGACAGCAACCCTCAGATTTAAAAATAGTAACATCCAAAAGTTAATACTGGATAAAAAGAAAACCCACTGGAGTCATCACAAGCGGTTAAAACTTTATTTTACACACAGATAAGCACTTTCGACCATTAGCTTTTCATCAGATCTGATGAAGAGCTAATGTTTGAAAGCACTTATATGTGTGTTAAATAAAGTTTTGGCCATTTGTGGTGGCTCCAGTAGGTTTTCTTTTTATCCTGTATGGTATATTGAACCACTGTGTACTTTTACTTCTTCATTAGCTACTTTAGATTTTTAAAAATTTAATATTAATCAAATTATGTAGTCAAATTACAAATGGTGAAAACGTTCTAAAACTCCATGGCTAACACATGGTCTTGGTTTCATTTGTTTCTGTTGATATTCATTCTGATAAACAGATACTTCTTCCCCAGCACAATTCCATCCAAATCCTTCCTTTCATCATGTGTAATTTGCTTATCTCACCACTTTTTCTACCTTTTACCATTATCAAGACCATCCCCTATATAATCTTAAACAATATCCAGTTTCCCTTTGTGAGTAACGCAATTCATCTTCTTTATTGTAAACATTCCATTACCAATCCTTCATTATTTGCCATTATTCTTAACAATTGCTTGCTTTTCTTTTTTCATTCCTCAACTAGTGACCATTTTGCCATACTACATCCACCATTTTTTTAAATTTCTTTGTATATCTTTCTTTCTGACTCAGTCATTCTCATTTACATTCTGTGTCCTGTCATCATACTTGTGCAACCATTATCTGTATTCATATTTAACTATGTCATATATATTTTTCTCCCAGATCTCATGTTCTTTTGTATACTTCTCTTTAAAGTTTATCCACTGCTCTGTTCAACTCGGCTAACAAACCCTCATTTGTATGTATCTCACACAGTTGTAAATCACTTCTTATCCTTAATTCATTCACTTTTACACCACCCACTGCTCTAGATACTATTTTATTCCTGCAACAAAGGAGATATTGGCAGCCTTGTCTTATTCAGTCCTACAATACTTGAAAGGCAGATCTCAAAAAGAGCTTTTGTTACAGCATAACTTAATCGTAGTACTGAATTTGTGATATTCACTGTCAAAATACAGTAGTTTAACTGTGAGAACGTGATATTAACTGAAAATATAAGGAAAAAGCTACTTTATTTGTTGATGTCCAGCCTGCCGTCAGTCAAAAAAAGTGGCACCCAATTAACTGACTATTACAGGTTTACCAAGTTAATACTTCCATTTAACATTTTAAATCCCTTATCCATGCTTATTTCATCTGTATTCACACTAAGTTCTCATTAAATACCTAAATGGCTAGAAAACCCTGTCACCATTATTCATATTTTCTGAATAAACAAAGTAATCATTTTCTATTTTATGTTTCCCTTAAGGTAAGTAAATAGTATGCCTTTCCCCCACCCTTAGTTACCATAATTTATATACCCAAAATATTCCTTAAAATTCTGACACTTTCCCTCTTTATTTTTTTTTTTCTAAAATTAGATTCAAATCTCCAGGCCAGGTAATGCGCACACACACACACACACACACACACACACACACACACACATATATATATATATATATAGATAGATATATAAGGGGAGAGAATTCAGAAGCATATAACTTCTTTTTCTTCTTTCAGCTTTTCACTCCACAATCCTTTTCCTAGCAGGATTGCTCAGTTTGCTATGAGGGACTGATTCATAGACTGCTATTGCTACAGCAGTATGAAGGCTGCAGCGAGTAGTTCTATAGCAATTGTGCTGGATATTGCCACATGCAAAAGCATCAGTCTCGGTCATGGCTAACATAAATTATCCTTGTATTCTGCCCTGGTGCCACACACTGTGTTTTATGCAATATGGTACAGCAATTCAAAGACCAGCTGTACCATCCTGTTTTGTGTGAAGCAGTGCAAACTGAACATGGTAGATTTATTATGCACACCCATCATTGTTTATGATAGCAGTGGGTATGTTAGCAATGGGGCAAGTAAGTACTGCAAAACTGTGAGTGTGTGTGTGTGTGTGTGTGTGTGTGTGTGTGTGTGTGTGTGTGTGTGTGTGTGTGTGTGTGTGTGTGTGTGTGTGTGTGCTCACCCACGCTCGCATAGGGGCATGAATGGGACTGCATGGGTTTATGTGTGTATATGTGGCTGTGGTGGTCTCTGTGTGAACATGTATGCACATTGGAGGGTATTTGTGGATGTGTCGGTGTCTGTCTGTCTGCTGTAGGTGCCTGTGCAACAGCAATGCATGGGTTGATAAGGGGGGCACTTAATCTAGCTGTCCCAACTGTGTTAAGTGTTTGATTAAGAAGTTTGCAAATGAGTCAGTAATAAGCCTTTGCTCAATATGACTTTTTCATGTCTCTGAATTACTTATCACTGTAGCACTACTACAGCACACCACAGAAACACTACTAGTCCTGCAACAATAATTTTTTGAATGCCTCCAATCATAGCATGCATCTTCTATTTGTCAGTCAATACTATCCTCTCTTTATCTAAAATAGGAACATTAATACTAATTAGCATAACACAAACTGATCCATTCCTTATATCTAAAAAACAGATCGCCTGAGATCCACTATTGTATTATATTTAGTTCTACACTTTTCTTGTATTAAGACTCTTATTTTCTGAAGGATCAACTCATTTCAACTCCAGACTGTTTCTGCTTACTCACCTTTTTGTCTTTGCAAATCTAGGGTCCAATAAACAGATCACTTAAATGTTAGGTTCCCTAATATATCATCGAAGATGCAAAATCTCTTATGCGCCTTCACTGAACTGAAAACAACAAAAAGCTCTATTCAGTCGCATACTGTCTGCTCAGAGGTGATCTGTGCCTGACATACAAGGCCATGTCCAACCCGGAATTAATGGACATGCTCCACCTCAAAAAATCCAAATCCACCAGAGCCACAACCTCAACACGGATATAAATAGGACGTGCTGGAAGGACAGATTCATCACCCAGAGACTCCCTACACTATGGAACAGAATCCCAGTCCATGTGAGGCAGAGCCCCTCACTGACTCTGTTCAAGAGAAATCTTGACGAGTGGATGGGAGATCGTAGGTTTACCCTGGGAATCATCTCTGTATCACTGCTGGACAGAGGCACAGCAAACTAATGGGTATAGTATTCTCATCCTAAGGGGTGGTGAAAGCCACACACACTCTGGCTAGGCTTATAAATGCCCTAGGGCAGATAGCCTAGTATGAACCTATGAACCTATGAACCTATGTAAAAGAGCAAAAGGGCATATAAGCGATTTCTTTCCCTTGTTTGTAGTGGGTTTTTTTTTATTTGGCCAAGCGATTTCTTTCACAGGGAAGAAATCACTTATATGCCCTTTCGCTCTTTTAAATATTCGTTGTTTTCAGGTCGATGAAGACGCATTTGTGATTTTGCATCTCTGATGATATAATAGGGACCCACATTTTATACATAGTCTTAAGACAGTAAAAATGGCATTATGCTGTTATTCAGAGGACAGATTTTTGTATTACATGTTTTCACATTCACTATATATTTTTTTTCGTTTGTTTTAGTCTGGGCTTTCATTTCTTTTATTTAATTAATTTTCCTATAAAACCTTCTTAACCGACCTTGTGACCCTTTTCAATACTATATTCTGAATCACTTAGACTATTGTACATCAAATTTACTTTTAATTTCCACAGTATTTCCCTTTGCATTACAACAATTCCCATTTCCACTACACCCTCAGTCGGAGAAGGCATTGATCACATTGTATCATTACTTGCATTATGCTGTGTCATCTCATTTTCCTCTGTCACATCACTTATTTCATCAATATTTTCAATATTTTCAAGTATTTCCAGCAGCTATTAATTACTACACTCAAAGCAGGAGTTTTCAGAATGTCAGCAGTTTGTACAGTGCAGTTTACAATTCTTCATGTTGCTCACATCACTTTCTGTTACACTCAGTCATCGAGCATCCACAAATCCCAAAATGATAGCATGTTTTCAATTGAAAATCATATCTAAGGGTCTCTCTATAATTAAAGATTGAAATATTGCTGTTTAAATGTATTACTTTATCGTTTACTTTCAGACCTATCCATAGACCTATCTATGATACAATTCATATCCCCTGGAAATCTCTGCTTTTTCTTCACCTTATATTTTTTTTCACCTTTGTCTTGAAAAAACAAATACCTTTTAAATCCAAACCATATGTTCTAAATTATATAGCCTTTTTTGAGCTTGGATACTCAAGGCACACAAATTATAGGGGTAATTTGTGTTTTTTTTTTTTTTTTAATGAAAACAGTCAGTAAACTGGGATGTATTGAACATATTTGTTATAGGCTGTATCACTTAATGCAAAGTTCATACATGTCAAACAGCATTTTTTTCAACAGTGGTCTCAGTTGTGGTTACTTTCATTACAGCTGTGTTATTTGCTGCAGTCCCTCCCTGTTTTTCTGAAGAAACAATAGCAGCATAATGCTCTGTTCCCCAACATTTTCCTGGAGACTCTTATCTTGGGTTCAGACACAATCTCTGCACATCCTCAAATTTCTTCAGACTTCAGCACCGTTGTGACAGTCATGCAAAATTGGCAACTTCTGCAATACAGCTAAGGACTATGATATGTAGTCTTCAGATGGGAAAATGTCCTACTCATCCAGAGGGCCTGTTATATGTATCATCTCACCCCAGTTTTTATTTTCATGAGATTCTTTATCATTCAGTAATTCCACTAAAATTTCATCAAGCATATCTTTTCAGTTATTTTTGTTATCTGTACTCCAAATAATTCATTTTTCTGAATCTATATTTCAGCAATAGAACCACCAGTGAAATAAATATTCTGGGAAAATGAAATGTGTTTATCATGTATTTCTTGTAAACTTATTCATGATTATTATATACTGTATTTTATGTTATTTATGTTTTTGTTGAGTATTTTAGTTTGACTAGGCCTGTAGTCTATTTTTACGGTAGACTGAAGGTGGCATTTATACCGACTTTTATTATTATTTTATTTTTATTTGACATTTGTTGACCATGATAGTCCGACTGAGCAGAAGCCCTTTTTCAGCAGATGCCTGGGGAGAAAAGCTCCACAGTTTAATAATTGAGAATAATTACAAAATGAGATGAGATACAGAAAAAATATACAATATGTAATAAGCAATAGAACAGTAGAAAAATCTTTAAGAAAATATAGGTGAAACTCCACAGTACAATAAGTTAACCTCAGCAATAAAACAAATCAAGAACAGTGCTGGATGAGGTAAGAATACAATAGGAATAGACAAAAATGTTCAAGCAATAAGTGATAATAGTAGAGTAAAGAAAATCAGCAACAGAACCATATTAATCTTAATATGTTGTTGTTGTCTTTTGGCTTTTCCTAGTAAGGGGTCGCAACAGCGGAACTCCGGTCCACTAATGATTGGCAGTAGATTTTCACGAATGCCGAGGTGCCAGCTCGACGGTCAACCTTCAATGAAGGCACACCCATTTACGCATGTCTTTTGAATGCCCACCCAACCACGGGCAGGACATGCAGACTCCACACAGAAGGCACTCCCCGCACTCCAGCCGAGAATCGAACGGGAGAACCTCTTGCTGTGAGGCAACAACGCAACCACTGAAAACTTAATATAAGGTTTGGTAATTAGGTAGTGACTGAAGAAATGGTGAAAGATACATAAGGTTGATTTCAAAAGGAAGGATAACTCATATATAGCAGTTAGTGATGAAGTTTAGCACCAGTGAGTAGAGGAAAGGTGATGATAGCGATAGGGAGAGGGAGGGTTCAGGTGGGGTGATTACAGGGACAGGTCCTGGTGCTGTACAGGTAATGTCTGAGAGTTTTCTTGAATTCAGAAAAGTGAGTGATGTTCCTAAGGGACATGGGAAGCTTGTTCCATGCAAGACGTGTCACCTTACTGTATGAGGGAGGAATGAGGACAGGATGTGTATAGTTGATTAGTGGATATATTAACGAGAAGAGGGCCCAGGATTGAGCCTTGTGGGATGCCCATTTTGATAGAGAGAAAAGGAGAGTGGACAGAGAGGCATTTTACAGATTGCTGTCTGTCTGTGAGATAGCTGTGAAACCAAGAGATCATTGCTGAAGAGAGGTTGAGTTCGGAAAGTTTGGACAAGGGGATGGGGTGAAAGACAATGTCAAAGGCTTTTGAGAGGTCTAAAAACAGACAAGACACTAGTTTATCATTGTCTCTGGCTAGAGAGATGGACTTAGTAAAGGCTAAGAGGGCACTGGTACTATGATGAAAGCGGAATCCGTGTTGGGTAGGGGTGATTAGGTTATTTTGTGTAAGATAAGCTGAGATTTGTTTGTGAATATGGTGCTCAAGTATTTTAGAGAGGGTCGGGAGTAAGTCAATAGGTCTGTATTTAGAGAGCTCTACAGAATTACCTCCTTTGTGGATGGGCAAGGTGTAGAATTTTTTCCAAAGAGTAGGAACTGTGGATTCACTGACTGAGTTGCTTATGAGGATGGAGACAGGGTATGCAATAGAGTTAGCTGCAATCTTTAGGAAGGAAGATTGCAGGTTGTCGTCAGATAGGGAGCATGGTTTAACTCTGAGAAGAAGTTTTTTTAATGTAGGTGGCTGGAATGGGAGTTAATGAGAAAGGGCTGTTTTGCAGTAAGAGGGGTGGTGGCAAATGTAGGGTTGGTTGAACTGGAGTTTTGAGTGAGTCTGCTGATGGTATCTATGAAGTAAGAATTGAAAATGGATGCAGTTTCTTGGGGTGTGTTATTAGGGTAGGGATTAGGAGTAGAAGGATTCCCAGGGTGGAGAATTTGTTTGCTATTATTCCAAAATTTTTAGGGTGTCTGGGTTCAGTTATTTGGGGTGAAAGACAGAAGTTATTTTTATCATTGTTTATGTGTTTTGGTAAGATTTTGGAGTTCTCTGTTTTTTTTCATAGTATGCGGGTAATTTGGTCTTTACCCATAGTTTCCAGGCTTAATCTCTTTGTTGGATAAGGGAGCAAGTAGGGTTGGTGAGCCAGGGGAGCAAGAGAATCAGAGTTAAAGTTGGTAAGTTTGTGACATTTTTTAAAGTTTATGAGGTCTAGTAAGGTGAGGGGAGAATCTTTGTACACATATAGGGGAATGGTCACTGATGGAGTAGAGTAGGGATTCAGGTTGGTGATAGAGGTTAGGTATGGAGACAAGGATCCAGTCAAGGATTGAACTAGTATTAGTGGGTTTGTGAAGAAAGGTAGGGGAGGAGATAAATTGTGTGTAGCCATAAAAGTTTATACTGGAAGAAGGGGAGCTGGTGATAAGGAGAGTCAATTTATGTTAATGTCACCTAGCATAACTGTTTTGTTAGTTATATTGTCAAACATCCACTGGAGAATGTGCTCTAATAAGAGTATGTTGTCTACAGGGGGAATGTAGATGGCAACTATGGTTAGATTTTTATGGTTGTTAAGTTTGCAGTTGGCTGTAATAAGTTCACCTGGGTGAAAGGAGGGTGGAAGGTTGGTGAGGGGAGATAAGGTTAGGAGGTTAGAGTACATAATGGCAACTCCACCACTTTTTTGTGTGTTTTATCAAAACGTAGAATGGTGTAGCCAGGAGGTAGGACTTATTTGTCAAAGTTATGAGGTATGAGCCAGGTTTCAGAGAGAGAGAGAGCAACTATGTTGGGTATGTATTGGGCTATCCAGGACTGGAATTCAGTGATCTTCTTAAGAATGCTATGGATGTTGATTGACTAAAAGGAGAGATATTTGGGACTGGGATTTGGTTATTGTGAAGCATTTGAGGAGACTTGGTAAGAGTAGTATTGTTACGGTATGGGTGCAGGAGTAGAGTGAGGGAGGGATGAGAGAGGAGTAGTGGCAGTGGGTATTGATTGAGTGGATAGGAGTGGTAGGAGTGTTAGGGTGTAGGTATAGTTGGGTGTGATAGGAGGTAAAGTGGGATAGTAGTAGAAGAAGAATGGATAAGATGAGATGGAAGAGCATTATTAAAAGGAGAGGAATATAGGAGGGGGTGATTAGGGAAATTGAGGGGAAGTATTGAGGAGTGGTTACCTATAAGGTGGGATGGGAGTGGACAATGAGGGACTGAAGAGTAGGCTGTAGAGTAAGAGGAGGGGGTGGAGATAATTTAGGAGACATAGTACATGATTGGCTGGGAATTGTAGGAGGTGGGGTTGCTTTGGGGTTGGAGTTAAGAAGGTTATCTATAAAGGTACCTGATATGGGGGTGGGTGAGAATGGGGGTTGGGTAGAGGAGCACAGTGAGCCAGAGCGGCTAGGAGAAATTTGGACAGATTATTGGGGAAATTCCCCTAATCAGGTATTCCATGGAGAGGATGGATTGATAACGGACTGACACATACTAAGAAGCATGATCTCACCATTTCTTTACTATTTTTGTGCAATTCAGCTTCCTTTATATTTAATATTCTGGATTTGGATGAAATATTAATATACTTTCTTTAGGAATTTGTCTCCCTGGGCAATGACAAATAAAATGTATCACATCTTAAAGTCTGTGGCCCAGGAAAACACCACATGCAAAATGTTTTTTCCCTTTGTTCTGCTGCTCCTTTTAGGGTCATTAACATTTTGCCTGCTTGTGGATTCATAGCTTTTCTTCCTGTATCATTTGAAGATGCCTCTGAGACTCGAAACCTATTGTGTATGTTTGGTGATTGACAGGTACCTCATTGTATAGTCACAAAATAAAGAGACGTCATACCAAAGACTGGATGAGGAGGGTTCCTGTCAACTGATCCTCTTTTATTTATTTATTTATTTTTAAATCTAATTTAGGCATTGTTTTGCAGCTTATGAAAAAACAACATTATTGTATGTTTAAATATAGCAAAGAAGGCTGTCAAGATAGAGTCACTATAAGAAAATATCAAGAACTCTGCCCACAGATTATCTAAGTAAGCAGTAATTATCAATACTAGCAAATGGAAAAAAAGTTCTGTATGAGATAGTAAGATGGTAGTGTATGATGAGCGAGCAAGCGTTTACAAATGGAGGGTGGCCTAATGGTTAAGGTGTTTGCCTTACAAACACAAGGTGCAGGGTTTGAGTCTCACAAGGGACAACTGGCTAGGCTTACAATGACTCGCAAGGGCAGTTAGCTTAGTACTAACCTATGAACCTAAATGAAAGTGAAAGCCTGCACAAAAACACATTCATATCATTCTCTTTTTGCCCTTATGGCTATTTTGGATTAGAATAAAATACATGTGTAATAACTATGTACACTGCTGTAGGGACATTAATACAGCATAGAGCATCAAAACAGTACTTGCATTTTATGAGAAAGTTATCTTTTAGCAGAAAATGAAGAACACATGCTTAAATTGTAGTGTAGCACTTTACTACTATTGCCTACTCATAGAATACTTTTTTGTAGAAATCAAAAAGCAGATTGGCTTTTGATCATTGAGTTTGGCACCTTGGCAATATACAAAGTTATAGTTTAGTTATATGTTATGGTTATTTCTTTCATGCCACCCGCATATCTTGTCTGGGTCTGTTTCCAAAGGACTCTTCCCTCAGTTGCCTGTATTTAAACCCTAGGCAGTCTAAATGGGTTTTGAGGAATTTGTGATTTACCATGTCGTTACAAGAGTAGTTGGAGTATTATCCTCACCAACTGCATTAGGAAGGGGGAAGTAAGTTTCTAGCAATATGTGGCAACTAACAGGATTATGGGGATCCTAGTGTGGCAAAAGTGTTATCTCTCCCAAACAAACTAACTTTCCTAAGAATTGTGCATACAGAATGAAGTCACAATCTATCTTTTAGAAGTGTTTAGGTATAAAATAATTTTCTATCTTTAATATACTATTTATAACTGTCATACTAGGACACCTTCAGTTACTAGCTTGTAGTTTCAGTTAGGTGAAATGTTTAGAGTAAATTTTCTAACAATCATTTAATTCTGTTAGAATATTCTTTTTCAAATGGATCATGGATCTTTTCTTCATATGTATATGGTAATAATAAATGTAACTCAATAAAGAAATAGCACCATTTGGCATGAGACACACTAATGCAAGTTAGCTGCTATGTTAAAGCTTTATAAACATTTTTTAAATCTGCCTGGATTATTTAGCAAGAACTACAATAATCCAGTACCGGAATAAGAATACAGTGTCTATTAAAATACATTATGCATATTAAAATGCATTATACTTTTTGGTTTGTAATTCTTTAATAATGGTTCAATAGTTCAGTTATTAATATGCTGAGAATTATGTTGGTTTAATGATACTAAAAGTATAATGGATTTTTCTAGGAGGACATTAGTGGGATATAAAAACCTGCCTCTTTTTGAGTTAATTATAATGCAGCTATAGCTGCTTCCCTGGGTTTACACGTACCCATTTGAATCAAAAGAGCTGTAGTATATGAAACAAACATGTAAGGTTTTTTGAAGAATTTGATGGACATGACGTTAAAATGTATTACATTTTAAAATATCCTGTCACAATTCTGTGAAGAACATGAACAGCTCATATTTCCTTGTTTTAGTAAGTGTCGCTATTATGATTAATAGTGTTTTTTATTAATATGCCTTCTTTCTTTTAAGGAAGCTGTCTGCAATGAAGTGAATAGAAACACTGTCTCTTTATCCATCAAAGGTTGTTTTCTGTTTTTGTTGCTGTTGTTCTCCTCAGTACATTCATATACTTACATGTAGTACCCAATTCCAAAAGACTTGTTCTGAGTGCAACTGACCACTTGCCCTGAGAGCAGGCTGAGAGCAGGTGTTTTAGAATCTGGCCTTCTCTGCAAGCCTGTTTATAGACAGGCCTTACAATGAAGTAAGTCACTTACACTGAGATTCTTTCGGAATCAGGGCAGACTTGTACTGAGAGCAACTCTTTTGGAATCTAGCTGTGTCATTAACCCCATGAGTATGAAATGTGTATGTGTACTGTATATACATCTTTTTCACCCTCAGGCATTTACCCTAGGCTACACTGGGAGAAGTCCAAGAACAAAAAGACTGCAAAAAACAAGTTGCATTCAGAATGCATCGAGGGAGAACAATATTCCAAATATGCATATATGTGAGTAGTTACTTATCTAAATCAGAGTTAAAATGGGTTTCTGTTTATGAAAGTATGAGGTTAATTTAGGCTAGCAAGGGATTCTGTGCGGTCTATGTATTTATTTATTATATTTGTTTACTAGGATAGTCTGACTGTTCATGACATACCATTTTCAGCATACTTCAAGAGTGAAACTTTCCATATACTAAACTTTCAATAAAATACATAGCATTTGGTATACATCAAAAGACTAATATGATACTTTTCAAAAGTTTTCATTTGTTAAAGGCATACATTATAACATATAATAAAATATGCAAAGAGAAATAAACAGTTTGCATAATGGTTAAGATCTTCAACTCCCACGCATGAGGTACAAGGTTTGATTCAAACTTCTCACCACTACCTGTGTGGAGTTTTCTTATTCTCTGTGTGGGCTCTTCCCACTCCCCAAAAACATGCAGTGTGTTTCTACATCAGGCTTTCTAAAAATAAATTGAATGGAGTTGTAGGCAGCAGCACAGACTCTAGGTGGTGTCTACTGGGAGAAGATTGGTGTAGTCCAAATGTTTCAGGCATTAACAGTGATCCATGGTATGCTCTAGATAGGAGAACACTATTGTGTCTGAGCAAGTCATTTGATGGTATTGATTAACTAATGTTGCCAAAAATCACCATGCGTATTTGCTGATAAGTAGGTCCTTAAAATACATTCACTGACAGATTGCAGGTAGGAAGTTGATGACATCCTGTTTGGTATCTACTTCTCTGAAGTACAGGCTAACACAGAAGGTCTTTGGCTAACAAAGTTTGCAGATGACTGCAAACTAGGAGGCATAATCGAAACTCCTAATGATGTGGACATACTACAAAAGGGCCTCACTTTGTCTGACAGATACCTGGTGTCAAAGCCATGGCCTGAAGCTCAATGCCAAAAAGTGTATTGTCATCCCCTTTGGTAAAAACTCTGTACCCATGAACTACCACATAGCTGGTAGTCTACTTAATGCCGAAAATGTGATAAGAGACCTTGGGACACAGGTGGACAGTAGTCTCTCCTTTGATAATCACATCACCACAGTGGTCAGGAAATCCTTCTACGTGGCTCACCTCATCACAAAAGGTTTCTCATCCAGAAAAAAAGAGGTCATTGTTCCCCTCTACTCATCACTCATTAGACCCATTGTAGAGTACAATTCCCCTTTTGGTATGTACCTCACAAGACGTCTACAACAACTGGAAAGGCCACAGAAATACCTCACAAAGAGGATTACTGGCCTCAAACAAATGCCCTACGCAGACCGTCTCAAAAAACTCCAGCTTTACTCTGTCGCATATCGCCTACTCAGAGGCGATCTCTGCCTAACATACAAAGCTATGTCAAACCCAGAGCTGTTGGACATGGACATCCACTTAAAGAAATCCCAATCCCTCCGAGATACACGCTCTAGGGACCTAAACCTTGTCACCACAATAAACAGAACATGCTGGAGGGATAGATTCCTGTCCCAGAGACTTCTCATACTCTGGAACAGACTACCTATCTATGTCAAACAGAGCTCCTCATTAGCACTCTTCAAGAATAATCTTGATGACTGGATGGGAAATAGGAAATTCACCCCAGGGATCACTTCTGTGGCTCTGCTCGACAGGGGCACAAGAAAATAATTTTTTTGGTTGGAGAAAGCCAGGGTACATTTTTGACTAGGCTTATGTAGGCCCTAGGGCCAATAGCCTACTAACTACCTATTAACCTATGAACCTATAAGGAGGCATTTGGATATTCTGTGAATTCAAGAGATAAGATGGAAGGGAAGTGCAGCAAATCCAGTTAGCTTTGCATCAAGAGTCTACTAATCAGGGGAGGACTGATTAGAAATAGTGTGGGATATGATCAGAATTAGTGACAGAGTCATGGAACCAGACACCAGTATAAAGACAGGTAGCATTCGTCTCAGCCTGTACCCAATAGCAGGGTTGTGGTACAGAGAAAATGAGTGACAGCAGTTGCAGGCCCTTCTGGATAAAGCATGTGTTGGTGTTTATAATGGGGGACCCGAATGACACATATCAGGACAACAGGACATGAGGACTTCCTTGGTCCATATGAGTGAGACAACAGAAGTAAAGAAGGACAGGACATTTTAGACTGGTAAATGGCTTGATAGTGACCAGCAAATGGTTCTGCATGACAGACACAATATCACAGACAAGAGTGGCCAACATGCAATACAGGAAGACTTCCTCGTGATAAGAAACGGCCATTGAGGGTAGAGTCAGAGATTGCAAAGTCATCCCCACTAAAACAGTTAGCCCACAGCATAAACCTCTGATGGCCACAATCAGCTGCAAGTAGTGGTCAGAAAATGTTCTAAGATCAAAAGAAACTATGCTGAAAATCTGAAAGTTGACTGGATTAAAAGCACATGAGTTCAATTAAGGAAATGATCAGGGCTCAGGCACTTTATGAGGAAGAGGAAATAGAAGTTGCAGAAGAATGACAGCATCTCAAAACAGCATGTGTGAGGACTATAGAACAGATAAGTGGCCGAGAGCTGTATGGGATTAAAGTACATAGGGAAAGCTGGGGGTGGAATGCAGAAGTCCAGAAAGATATCAAAAGAAAGAAGGGGTGCAGGAAAATGATGGAGATACAAAAGATGGACCAGGCTAAGAAAGAATACCATCTGGCCAATAAAAATGCTAAGTGAGCAGTCTCAATAGCAAAAGACAATACATCATGGGCACTTTACCAACGTCTGGAACGTTACTCAGCAGATGGCACAAAAAAACTTTGCCAAGTTGCACAACAAATACAGAAAGACAAAGATATTCATCAGACACCCTTCATAAGGGATTCCAGCAACAACCTGCTCATTAGTCCACAGGACAGCAAAGGCAGATGGAGAGAATACATCCAGCAGTTTCTGAATGAAGAAAACCTCCCAGAAGCTGTCCTACCCCAGATGTAGTCTATGATGAAAGATGAAGGTCAGCCCATTCTAAAAGAAGTAAGATAAACACTAAGAAAATTGAAGTCAGGGTCAGATAAGGTCACATCATGTATGATCAAGATATTGGGTGAGTTAGAGGAGAAATGGGTGCTGATGTTATTCATATTAGTATGGGGAGAAAATTGTATCCTAGTTAATTGGAAAATAAGCATTCTAGTCCCAGCGTGCAAAAATAAAGGTTACATTTGCAAGTGTGGGCAGTATAGAAGTATCAAATTGCTGCCACACTGCATTAATCTGCAGGAGATGGTGATTAATACATAAATACACAGAATAGTAGAAAGTAAGATGTGAGATGAGCAGGTCGAACTCAGATCATGATACAACAGCACAACTGACCCGATGAGTGCAGTGAGACAGACAGCCAAGATAAGGAAAGAGTCTAACTGGGCATTCATAGACTTGGAGAAGACATATGACAAGATCCTACGAAAGCTGATTTGGGCAGCCCTGCAATGGTTTAAAGTTCCAGAAGCATTGGTAGAATTAGGGCAGGCTATTAACAAGGACCCAAATGACACAACTATGAACAGTGTAGCCAGAAGAAGCTGAAAACTGAGATAGAATAGAAAGTAATGGAAGTGGTTAACAGCTTCATGTATGTGGGAGGGATGATTGAGGAGAAGTCAAGCCTGAATGAGGATGTCAAAGTTGTAATCAGAGGCTCTACAGCCAACTGGCACAGAGTGTGTAAATATCTCTCAAACTTTTATCACAAGAAATGTGGACAAAGCTTAAAATAATTGGGGGATGAAAATGCAAAAATAGGGACAGATTTGAAATATTACTTTTAGAAAGTTGCTAGAATAACAGGTTTTGTGCTAGCATGTATTTCTGAAGGATAAGAAATCAGAAATTCAAATGTATGCCATGATTTAGTGACTTCAATCCTCAATGACTTGCCAGAAGAAGTAATCTTATGAGGAACGGACCAAAAAATATGAGCCAAAAAGCTGGCAATTCTGTGAAACTCGGGATAGTTGAGAGGCTTGCTTGTGTGGCAGAAGCATGCAAAAGAAGCTGAAAAGCAAAGTGTACAACAAAGTCGTGAGATCAGTACTACTTTATGGTATAGAAACCTGGGCAGTGAAGAAAGAGCAGCTGAAGTTAGCGGTGATGGAGATGATGCGTCTGAGACAGGTGGTAGCATGCACACTGTGGGACAGAAGAAGAAATAAGGACATCAGAGAAGAAGCAAAAGGAGCTCATTTTGCTGAGAAGGTCAAAGTGAATAGGTCGTGGTGGTTTGGGCACATGGAGGAAAGCAGAATATAATCTAGCGAAGAAGACTTAGAAGAGACAAGACAAAGGCAAGAAGAAATGAGAGAATCCATTCAACAGGTGGATAACTTGCATTACAGAAGACCTGCAGCAATCAGACATAATTAGTGAAGAGAGTAGGAGAGTGGCAATAAATCAAGAAAGATGATGACAGGTCATTCAACACCCTGACCCCATATAGAGAACGGGGAAAAGGGTCTGATGATGACGATATTGTAAAGTACTGTCGGCAATTTTATATGTCAGAAAATAGAAAGAAGAGTAAAAAAAGAGTAACAAGATGTCAGGAAGAGTACTGGCATTAACATGAACATGATGGTATGTATGTAAATGGGAAACTGTTAGCAAGACATGCATACAGGGAATGAGGACAGGAAGCAGTCAGAAATGAAACTGAACCTATAGACATTCTAGAAGAGATCAGACAGTATCCTGTCCTTGTACAGAGTTTGGGTCTGATACGTAGAGCATGGTATTTTTTATGTAGGCTTCATTTTAAAAAGTATATATATATATATATATATATATATATATATATATATATATTTTTTTTTTTTTTAAAGTGGACCAGAAGTTGACAGCAAACCATAAATTAATTAGGCTATTGTGACTGTGTTGATACATGTGTAAACTGAATCAGTATGTGGTGGAGGAAATTAAGTTTGCAGGTCAGATCAAGTATTAAAGATGAATAAAAATTCCAATTCCTTTAAACACTAAATTAGCGAAACAGACTTTGACCAATCTGTGGCACTGACCAATTAAAGTGAAATAACTTTCTTCAAGTGTGCATGTTGTATTTCGCTTAACAGCTATGTCCAGTCTGTAACAGAAAAGATAAAAGCTGTTTTGAAATCAAGATAAAGGCATACCTTTCTTTGCACACATTTTATATTTCACTATCTTAAATAAAGATCTTCAGCCTCCTCAAATAAATTTTTGATTTATGATTTTGAAATTGTACCCCTTCCCTTTATGCAAAACCTCCAGTGAATGTACTGACTTGGGGACATTACTTTCTCTTGTGCATAGGGTCATAGGTTAAGACTATCGTGTTGATCCAGTAGACCATTTCTAGCCTAGCCACATGATTCCACATCGAATTTATAAAGATGTGATATTAGTACTGGATCCCCTACAAGATGAATTACTTAAAACCTAGTTACAGACCCTTTCCATGAGAACTTAATGGCACACCAGACCCCCAACAGAATGAATTACTTTGGACCTAGTTATGTGACCTTTATAGGATGAATTACTTTGTACCTGGTTATATCCCCTTTCCATAAGGATTTGAGGGGCCAGACCAGAGGTGTAATAAACAGCTCATCCAGTCAATCAGACTGCTCTTAAAAAAGGTCAGAGAACTGCCATATTTACATCCAAGAGAAGTATTTTCCATAAAAGAGGTATTATCTGCGATATATATCTATCACCTCAACAGGTCTTATTTATACTGTAATAGAATTCAGATCTCTTGAGTAGGTGTATAGGGTGTTATTAGTTTTTTGGATGTGAAGGAGGTTGCATAGGAACAGATCCTTTGAGGCTATCTAGACCTGGCAGAGGTTCCTTCTGAAAAGTTGAAAGGATACAGAAAACAGTGAGAGCATTTTAAGGAGGTCAGGGTAGCACAAGATGGACATACCCTTGATTCTCTTAGTAAAGAAGCTCTGTAGTCTCTAGAGCAGGGTTATGTGCTTAGATAAGTACATACAAATGTGGCATTATGTTTTAAAACTGCCTGACAGGGGAGGAGTAGAGGGGGGATAATGACTTCCTTAAATCCAGAAGACATACCCCTGATGATCAGTCTGACAATATAAAATGATTTCTTAACAACAGTGACAATGTGGTGGTTAAAGGATAGTTACTTATGTGATAGGAGCATGGGTGCCCAGGCTTGCCAAATGACAAAGTAATGCATTTCCTGGCATTTTATTTGAGGCCATGGTCTAAGCATGACTTGTTAGTGTGAGTGAGGCTTTCTTGGGGTATCTGGTGGTTATTTGGGGTGTATATGACAGATCCTAATTCTATTGCTGAACTTCATCTGCTGTAGGCCCTTGGTGTTGACTTTAATGTCAGAGAAGTAAATATCAAAGAGGAGTGGTCCCAGTACAGTTCCCAGGGGTACAACACTGGTAACTACTCTTTTTGTTGAGAATGCGACTTCATCACTAATGGACTGGGTTCTGTTGGTTAGCCAGTTTGCTATTCAGTGGAAAACATTGGGATTTATATTTAGTTTGATAAGGGTATCAATGATGATAGAATATGGCATAGTATCAAACACTTTGGTCAAATCCAGGTATGCAGTATGAACTGATTTGCCTGAGCCCAGTGTCTCTGTGATTTCTTCAAAAATCCACCATATTTGAGAGACAAGATCTGCCTTTAACAAATCCAAAATGGTTTGGGTCCTGGATCTGAATACCTCCCGTGTCATTGTTTATGAGTTCCATAATGATGTGCTGCATTGTCCCACAGAAAAGGCTGGTGAGGTCTATAGTTTCCTGGATTAATAGTGGGGCTTCCCTTTGCAGAGTGGGATCACTTCAGCAGTTCTCTATATCATTTGCACAAATCCAGTGGAGAGCATGAGACTAAATAGACTTAATAATGAATCAGCCAGACAATGTTTGGTGCTGACAAGAAGACAGCTCGGCACGTTATCCAGCCTCACATAGCTAGTATTCTTAGCCTTGGAGAGTCCACTAAGGACTTGCTCAGATGTGATATAGGGGGTGGCATAGTTATACTAATGTACTTCCTATCATTAGGCAGAGATTGAGGAGTAAAATTTGAGTTGAATCTGCCCTCTAATATGTTGGCTGTGTCATTAGGGAATGTCTACGTGGTGTTACTTTATATTATTAACTCAGACCATTGTTTGGTATTACTTCTGAGGCTCCTAATTTAGCTAAAGAAGACTGTGATTCACAGTTCTTACTTACGTTTAGATGATTTACCTTTATATCTAAGTTATTTGTTGATCTTTTTGAGTTGTTCTTTTGCTGATGGAGTGTTAGCTTTGATTTTATGAGCTATTTCATATTATTATTAGTGTACATGTTGTTAACAGTGGGGATTTAGCAGATGTGTTTACTCTTAAATTTTGCACTGTTTTATTACTGGTTTATGAGGACTGAGGCCTCAGGGTAAGCTTCACAGTGGGAGTAGAACTTAACTGTTTATAAGGCCACATGTGAAGTGGAGTCATCGGGATGAGGAAAGTATTTGAATTTCATCAGATCACTAGTTGGACTACACTTGCCTGCGACTAGTCTTGGAAGACAGATTGATTACAAGGTAAATCAGGTTTTGAACTCAAGGTAAATGTTACTGTACAGTGTCTTATTTGAACAATGATTTGATAACTATTGATGCTGAGCAAAGGAGGGCTAGGTTGGCATGAACCAAGTCTGATAGTTTTTGTCCCTCACTGGGGTTTGAACTAGTCAGGCTAAACAGCTTGCATAAATGAAGTTATGGAATCTTTGTGTCTACTTATTTGTGGTAATATAGTTTCCCAACTAATGGAGGAAGAAGGAAGAATAAATGAATGGAGTTGAAGTCACACAAGCGGATAGTGTCAGGCTCTATACTGAAAAATGTCACTTTGTTTAGATATGCCTCATGGTTTGCTGGGGTTAGGGGGGTATGGTAGTTGGCAATGATGTGGTAGTGGGTTTTGTTTATTGTAAGAAGGATGTGGAGTTTAAGGTCATTGTACTAATTATGAGACTGGAGGTATAATGGTTTCATAAGAACACAGATACACCCGCTCTAGCTGCACCTTCCAGTTCGGTGTTGCATCCGAAGAAGTCATAGGTATAAAATACCTCTACTGAAAGGCCACTACTGTTGTTCTGAAACCGTGTTTCAGTAACTATGCAAATATATTAGTTTCTCAGGGTTAAGAATGCCTGTAAGAAGTGCAGCTTTGTGTTAAGGCTTCTAGCATTAAACAGTGCCACCTTAATTTTGTTACAAATTTGATTGGCTATGTAGGTAATTTGAGGAGTCTGACATTGCCAAAAAATTACAGTATGGGCCAGTATACAGAAGCCACATGGAGAGAGATACAGACTATCCCTAGCAAAGCAGCTCTGCTGGGGTAGTCAATTAACTTGTCCCAAGCTGTAACATATATGTATATATATATATATATATATATATATATATATATATATATATATATATATATATATATATATATATATAAACTTAGGATCCCCTTAGAATGACACCCATAACTGAGCCGATAATTAAAGAATTAAAGTCAATTATGTTTTGTTTGTATTGAGGCATGATTCTTGGCAATGGTAGGATACAGCTCAGTGTTACTTTCACACCTAATTTAGATACATACTCTGAGAACTCCACCATGCCCTTCTTCATATGATCCAAGGTAGGTGGGTGCCAAGTCATTCACTCCCACATTCTCAATGATCAGATCATGTAAATCAAAGGTAAGAGACATGAGGACCCTAGTGACACTGTTGATCCTGCCACCTAAGAGACAGAAAACTAATGTTCTTGTCTTTGCTCAGCTTAGTTAATGGAGTATATGTGTCTAACTATGGAGTCATCTTTGACCAGGACATTTCTAGAGGTATAAGCTTGATCCAGCTGCCTTAAGTATGCAGGTTGTGTGACCCCATTTTTGTTGCTGTTTTTGCTGTAGTGTCAGATGGTGATGTATGCTGGTTTACATTTGTTAATACTGGGTACTATACAATAGGTAGAGTTGTGGGTTTAAGCTGATGCCCACATTTAGGAATTCTACAAGACACGGATAGAGTTTTTTGTCTGCATCGCCATAAGACAGTTTTGTTTTTACAGCATGTGGATGTTGCATAGGTGTGGGTGGGGGCAAGACAATGTTAGATTAACCTCACTACACATTACTGGCTGAGGGGGCAACCTCCAGTTTTGTTAAGTATTTGCAGCTCTCTCAGATGGAGTCTTTTGGGTTATGCAGGAGTTCATTTTCATTGAGCATGAGGCAATTATTCACTGCCTTAGGATACCATTCTTTATAAGGTAGGAAACAGAGGGAAGATTAGTCTGCTGTCTCCCCATGATGATCACTGCTGTGGGATGAAAGTTAGTGACAAGTAGAGAGGAGTAGGAAAAATGATACACAGGGAAAGTTTTTTTTACTCAAAAGATTTTTATTTCAGGAAATAATATATAATTTCATAACATTTTATAAGTGACATTCTAAATAACTATATACAATATATACATCAGCCTGACATCAATAATAGTTACAGGTGAAAACAAATAGTGCATAAATATAACAGTCTGCTTATCAGAGGATGACTATTCATTGGTGTAAAGTATCAATCAATGACAAAAATTTTCTCCATGAATTGTTAACCAATGGTCTTGGAAAACTCCTTAGTTCCTTAATTTTCATCTCCATCAAAATTGAGCTGTTCAGTAAAGTGTAATAATCTTCCAAAGTTGGTTTTATGTTTGAATTTCATCTTCTGGTTATACATTTTCTTGAGATTGCAAGTATTGTCCATAAGAGATAAATATTTGTTTTATTCAGATGTGGATCTTCATTCACATTCAAAAGGATCAGTGTTTTAGATAAAATGAAAAAATCATTAAAGAAAGCTTGCAAGAATTTATTAATTCCATCCCAATATGTTTTGATTTTAGTACAATCATAAAACATATCATTCCAGTCTGCTCTATGTGTCTGTTCACATTTCCAATATATTCCATTTGTGAAGGAACTGAACTTGGTAATTTTATCTGGTGTTAAAAAAGCTCTGTGAATATATTTCCAGTTAAAGATTTTCCAGTATTGCGTACGGGAAGTGTATTTAACTGATAACAAAATATTTACTTTAATTTCTTCATTCAGTTGCAGTGATTTACCTTTCAAAATATTTTCCCAATAAGAAGCTTTAGCTATAGTTTTATAGTATATTAATTCTTTATATAGGAAGGATATACTATTTTCTTTATTATGATCATTATATATAATTTCGTATAAGTGATTTACGAATTTTTGCATAGCTTTAAAAGATGAACTATTAATTATTCTACATAATTCTTGGGAATACATTAAAATGCTTTGTAGAGTCAACCAATCCTGTGATTCAATTTTCTAAGTTGTTTTTATCTCTTGAATATCTAAAACTTTTAACTTTTTTATGCATTGTATCCAACAGAAAAATTAGTTTTGTTCCCAAGAAATTATTATTTCTCTATATATTTTGTGAGGATAATCCCTTGTTATGGTGAAAGGTATTAGGAGATCAATCCAAAGTTTCAGGTCCATATTAGTATTTATAAGTTTCCTACATGAATTCATGTAGTAATTAATCAGATATGTTTTAGTAGGTTTTGCTATATTATATCACATCCATGTACTTATTAAATACCAAGGTTTATTAGATATAATATTGGAAACTTATTTAAAAAAGTAAACTCATTTATTGATATAACAGTTAGTAGTTCTTTCCAATTGGCCAAATGATTTGGGATTTATCCAGTCTATAATAGTTTTGGATATGGATACCTTTATATATGTTTCTATATCTGGAAAGTTTAATCCATCTAGTTTCCATGGTCTAATATGATGTGCTAAGGCTATTCTATTTCTCTTAGGGAACCACAAAAATTTTAAGAAAGCTGAATTAATTTCTTTGAAAACACATCTATCGGGAAGCAATTGAATAGCTGTAGCCACATATAGAATTTTGGGTAGTAAAACCATTTTTATTAATTGAAGTCTGTCTTCAAAAGTTAATAATATTTTATTCCATCTATCAATACAAATTTTCATTGTGTTAATGATATTGTTATAGTTTACTGATGTTATCCCATTTAGATCTTTACATAAGACTATTCCTAAGTACTTTAGAGTAGATTCTTGTTTCCCTATAACAAGGCTTTCTGTAACCTGTATGTCTTCCTTTTTCTTTAAGAATAAAAATTTACATTTTGACTTGTTGAAGTGTAGACCTGAGATCAAGTAAAATTTCTCAATCGCTACTTCTAACTCCTCAAAGGACTCTTTAGAATTAATTAAGGTTAATAATATGTCATCAGCAAAAAGCATTATTTTAGAATTATATTGATTGTAAACATCCACCTCTTTTATTTTTATGTTATTGCATATTTTTTCTGCAAATACTTCAATGGCTAGAGCAAAAAGAATGGACAACATAGGGCAGCCTTGTTTAGTGCCTTTTGTTATATGAATAGATGCTGATGTGAAGGGGCCTAGTTTAACATAGCCTAAATTGTTTATATATATGTTTTCTAATAAGTGAATGAAACAAGGGGGGGGGTCAAATAGTGATAGTATTCTAAATAGATAATCCCAATTTAGAGAGTCAAAATCTTTCTTTATGTCTAAACCTACTATAAGTATCACTTTATTTTCTTTATTTACATAATCTATAAGAGTAAGTATCCCCTTGATATTATCATGTGTGTGTCTATTGAATATAAATCCTGTTTGGTCTTTATTGATTGCTTTAGATAAGGGTATTTTAATTCTATTAGCTAAAATTGACATGAATATCTTGTAATCATTATTCAGTAGTGATATGGGTCTATATGAGGTGCATAGATTTGATGTTGTATCCTCTTTTAGAATCAGAGTAATTAAAGAGTATTTCTAAGGGGTGGAATTATTGCATTTGTTTGAACTTCTATTAAAGTTTTATGAAGTAGGAAGGATATCGTTGGGGGAAAAAGTTTATTTAATTCCATAATGATACCATCTATTCCTGGTGCTTTGTTAGTCTTGCCTTCTTTAATTTTATCAATAACTATAGGCTTTTGTAAGTCTGATTTTAATTCTTCTGGTATCTTTTTAATATTAGTAAAATTAATAACTGTGTTTAGTTGGTCAATATGGGAATTCTCATTTTTAAAGTGCTCCATGTAGTGATATCTGAATGCATCAAGAACATCTCCTATATCCAATACTTTTTTCCTTTCATTTTGTGATGAATATTGTTAATATTATTGGATTTGGCTTAAATTTTGATTCTTGTAGATTATGTAGATATTTGGAAGTGATGGTTAAGTAGTTTACTTTTAATTTTTCTAATGCTAAACTAGTTTTATGTGTTAATATTTCATTATATTTATTACTTAACTCCTCTATTTTCTTTCTGATTTGTGAGGAATCTTGATTTATTTTTCATTTTTAATTGACATGACTTTGGATTGTGCATCTAATAATTCTTTATCTCATTCTTTTATTTTATTTTTGTACCAAGTAAGACTTTTTCCAAATATATGGGCTTTTAATGAGTCCCATATCATTATTTTATTGATTTCTGTTGTATAATTAGTATCTAGAAAAAACTGTAATTCTGATAGCCAAGGTTTAAATTCTTTAATTTTTGTTATATATGATGGAATTCTAGATGATAAGATTAAAGGTTTGAAGTCAGTTTGGATTTTTAAAATCAAACATCATGGTCTGAAAAAGGGCATGGAGTAATTTAGAAGTTAGTGATTTTTAAATGCAGGTCTTGGACAATGTTAGAGAAATATGTATTAATGAGTGTATTAGCAATATGCTTAGTACATTTAGAACTTGAAAAGGGTTAACACATTTATTCTATTTCATACTGCATAAACCTGTACAAACTGCAGTTGCTTTCTGACCTTGTACTGTTAGCTAAAATCTTGCTTGTGCCTTGGAAATTTACTGAGAAGCAGGGGATTTCTGCTTGTGTTAGGAAAATAATGAATAGAACAATACTACTTGTATGAAACTTAGGCAAGAAGTTCCACTGTGCCATGAGAAAATACACAGCTGTAGAGGTTACAGATAATTAGTACAAAGCCTGCTTGAAAATATGAACTGCAATCAGCATTTGCTTGTATCTGTATTAGAAGAGTACCTAGAAATGTAACACTGTACAATAGACGCTTGTAAACGGATTAATAGTCACCAAGGCCAGGTTGTTTTTCTGAAAAGTTTCTCACAAATCTAGTCATGTCAGCAGAAAATCTGAGTAACATCTGCTGTAGAACAATACTGAAAGTTGTGTTTGATTACGTCAGCTTAGAAGGCCATGTCTTGTAAAATAGTATAAGAATGAACTTACTTCCTGTTAGTAGTCAGACAAATCCTTGTATTTGCATGTTTTTGTCTCCTTGCTGCAAGTAAATTAAAGTGCCTTAACTGAACCTTACGTGTATTGGTCTTTGAAGTTTTTCCTTTGACAGACAATTAATACTTTGTCCATAAGATTGTTACATCTTTAGTCATTGTCTTGTGAGTAGACCGAGCTAAAATTAATCTTTAGGATTCCATAAATAACTATCATTTGTTTTGAAATGTGTCTTTTGAAGAAAAACTACTTGTGCTTTGTTTAATTTTAAGTATTTCAAAAAATTAGATCTTTTAGTTGGGTTATTTAAACTATTAGTATTCAAGGATAATAAGGTTAAATTCATATCAGTTTATTTGTCAAAAGGATGTCTCTCTTTTTTTTTTTGACGATTCGACATATTCCTCTGATTGCAAAAAATATATTTTTTAATGTATAAGTATTTAAGAGAATTTGTCAGATTTTCTCTATCATAAATATCAATAAAATGCTGTTTTGGTCAGGCTTAAAAAGAAAAGGAGATTTTTTAGATAATGTCAAGATAAACATAACAACAAATCATGTAACTGAATTCCACTCTAAACATGGAATGAAAATCATTTCTAATCTAACAGATAAAAATGATTCTATTAGGTTATCACTCATACTTTTAACAGACATAAAAGCTCTTTGAGCTCGCCAAGATAAACTAATATATGGAGAATGGTTTGTAAAGAGAATATAAGAACTGAAAATATATATTTCTTTTCCTTTTTTTTAATTTTTTTAAAAATTTGACATAGTTTAATAACACTATAATGTCCTACTGTTCATGAATATGATAGTAGCATTAGTTGTAATTAACTACTTAACAATTAAAACATATATGATGTAAACAAGATATGTTTATCATATTTCTTACAAAATTCTCCTTAATAAAAATGATTGTGCTACTTGTGGTGCAGCATTAATGGTATTAGTCATGTGAAAAAGTGTGTTTAATCTAAAATATTGCTATATAGAACAACATCGTTCAGATAGGATGCTAGAATAAATCAATCTACACAAATACCTTGAGTTATATACTCTACCAATTACATTAGAGTAACAACACAAACATGTTTCTTTAACCAGCTTTGTTATTAAACTTGCCCATAAATACTACAGATAGCCATGAACTAAAAGTTGTTTGCAACCACACCTGCTGATAAAAGTACACCATGTACAAAAAGCACGTGCACCCACTTATACACATTCCTTTAAATACATAAAAATAGATCTCTTGTAAAAACTGAGTTCTTATCTTCCAGATGAAATGGATACCAAACTTGTTCTTGTGACATTTTGGCAGTATGATCTATGATGTACTGTTCCACATTTGTCTTGACCATCCACAGTTAAATATATATTACATTAGGTTACCGACTTCCTACTGCCACTCAAATCCCACTGTTGATTAGCATTTTATTGCTCTAGGTTCAACAATGTATGCTCTTTTAATATTTTTCCCACACAGACAGAATAACTCATAGCAGGATGAAAAAAGACTGTTACTTACAGAAAAACTAAAACAAAGAAATATTTCCTGCTAATGATAAATCATGTACTACATCCAGTCAAAACAACTGCTCTCATTCAATTAATTATGTCAGCATATTGGGTATTATACTGCAATTCTCTTATGTAAGACAATAAGTTATTAACTATGCAGGCAGATATTGGTATACAATTCAATAAAAAAAAGTAAGCACCTTCATACAGCTAATTCAATGTTTGCAAGAGTGTGCCAAAGTTTCACATAGCCTTTTGGTGATGATGTCAGTGTTTCCTGTGGTCATAAGAACCTAACTGAAGTGAAAATACAGCTCGGGATATGAGCAAAGCAGAGTATTAATTATTGTAAAGCTTCACTTCTCCCTCCCAGCTGTGTGAACTTTCCCTCCCTTTTTTCCCCATTCAAATAAACAGGGAGTTAAACAAGGGGAACTAGTCTGAAATCCGGACAACCGCAAATCAGAATGAAAACACTAACAGTCATCGTAGACCACAACTAGCAAATGCATATACATAACAGCAAAGCCCTCAGTCATCCAACAACCACAGCACGAATCCTCACCTCATACTGTCTCAAAGCATATAGTATTATGGAGACCATCTAAGCAGGCAAATCTTATAACTGCTTTTATGCATTACCATCTGTTCCCTCTTCCAGCGTTCTCAGCATCTAGTTGCAAAATCAGATGGACTGTTACCAAGACACATCTATGATCACAGTCAATTTGCAGGGTATTCAGATGAACCACCAGACACCCTGACATGGTAAACATTGGTACAGGGTTGCATTTCTAAGCCACAACATACTCATGCCTACCAGAAAGCTACTGAAACATAACTCAGGGTAAAGCAGTAACGGCAAAGCAAAATATTGCCATTTTAACTATACAAGCCAGCTGGAATAAGCAAAACAAGTCATTCAGAACTAACACATTTCATTATCATAAGGAATACAATAACTAAGGCCAAATAAAATGAAGAAAATGTATCTTTTTATCAGACCAGATTATTTAAGTGAATTTAATAAGTAGAAACAAAAAGCAATCTAGAGGTAAGGATAAGCACATTTCATAGTAAAAATAGTTTTTTATATTTGTGTTCTATAAAGTTTAATGTAAATAAGGTTTAAGGTGAACTACAGGCTAACACAGAAGGCCTCTGGCTAATGAAGTTCGCAGATGACTGCAAACTAGGAGCCATAGTCAAGTCCCCAAATGATGTGGACATCCTACAGAAGGGACTCACTGAGACAGATGCCTGGTGTCAGAGCCATGGCCTCAAGCTCAATGCCAAAAATAAAAAAACAAAAAAAAGTTCACTGTCATCCCCTTTGGTAAAAACTCTGTACCCATGAACTACCATATAGGCAAAAATCTAATTAACACCGAATGCGTGATAAGAGACCTTGGGACCCAGGTGGACAGTAGTCTCTCCTTTGATAGTCACATCGCCACAGTAGTCAGGAAGTCCTTCTACGTGGCACACCTCATCATAAAAGGGTTCTCATCCAGGAAAAAAGAGGTCATTGTTTCCCTCTACTCGTCACTCATTAGACCCATTATAGAGTAAAACGCTCCTTTTGGAATATACCTCACAAGACATCTGCAGCAGCTGGAAAGGCCACAGAAGTACCTCACAAACAGGATTATTGGCCTCAAACAAATGCCCTACACTGACCGCCTCAAAAAACTCCAGCTTTATTCCGTAGCATATCGCCTACTCCGAGGTGATCTCTGCCTAACATATAAAGCTATGTCAAACCCAGAGCTGTTGGACATGCTACACCTAAAGAAATCCCAATCCCTCCGAGCTACATGCTCTAGGGACCTAAACCTTGTCACCACAGTAAACAGGACACCCTGGAGGGATAGATTCTTGTCCCAGAGACTTCCTATACTCTGGAGCAAGCTACCCATCTATGTCAAGCAAAGTTCTTCATTAGCACTCTTCAAGAAAAATCTTGATGAGTGGATGGGAAATAGAAAATACACCCCGGGGATCACTTCTGTGTCTCTGCTGGACAGTGGCACAGGAAAATAACTTTCTTGGGTGGTGTAAGCTATGGACCCTTGCTGGCTAGGCTTACGTAGGCCCTTGGGCCGATAGCCTAGTACCTACCTATGAACCTACAACCTATAAGAATTTATTCACTAACAAAGTGAATTAGGTTATGCTGAACCTACCTGTACCTTTGTAGTAACCATTAGAATCCTCAATTATCCACAATTTAAATATCAAAGCTTGTAGTTTGATAATTTAACTTTTTGTTTTAAGCATAAATGAGAGATTACATTTTCATTTTGATTAGTTCTGATGACAGTTCAAGTCATAGTTAGAAGATTTTTTATTTTTTTTTTGAAAGTTAAAGTAAACAAGCAATTATTATTTTTACAACAGATGTTTTGAGCTCATTCCTTTGCTTTTTTTTTCCTGACATCAGTCCAAGCACTTGTTTCTTTTATTGTTTTGAGAGATGGGGATATCCACTCCATATCTTCTGGTATAGAAATCACACTATTATTTTTGATAAATGAAGCTTCTTCTAGAAGAAAAAGTTCTCATGTCATTGGCATATAGAATTTTTATCTTAGCTGGAAAGGCAAGTTGAGCTTTGATATTGCTTTGCTTTAGTAGTTTTATCATTGGCCATACTCTTTTTGTTCAGTTACTCTGGTGGAGTAATCATTATCAAATCTTATCAAGTTCTGGTTATGCTTTAAAGGTGCTTTCCTCCAGGCAGATCTTAAAATTAATTCTTTGTTCAACTATGAGAGAAATTTTATAATGATTGATCTGGGAGAGGTATTTGCTGATGAGGAAGCAGGTTTCCCCAGGGTTCTGTGGGCTTTCTCGATACCAAAGGAAAAACCTTCTTTTAAGTCTAGGAAATCCAGAAGCCAAGTAGTTAAAAATGAAATAATATCCTCACCTTCTGTGTTTTCTGGTAACCCGAAAGTTCTAATATTGTTTCTCCTCTCTCTATTTTCTAAGTCGTCTATTTTGTTTAGCAGCCAAGTATTTTGTTTCAGAAGATATTCTTTTTGTGTTTCTTCTTCTTTGAGTCTCAGTTCAATGTCATTTATAGAGGTTTCAATATTCACTATTTTTGATTGATGTTGTTGCAACAATTCCTTAAAAGTATCAGTCTGTTTCTGGTAGTTTGTTTTTAAGATTCTCTAAGTTTTCTTTAAAGTCATCCATCTTCAAGGCTAGCTCCTGCAGAGTGGTTGTCATCGTTTGGATGCTACATCAGGATGTGAGTTCCTTGAGTTGCTCATTTTCAGAGACTGAGATTTTCTCCAAGTTCTTCTGACATGAAGATTTTGATGAAAGTTCACCAAAATTACTATTTATACAGTTTAACTATTTATCTTTAAGTTTTTGTTATTATCTCTCAAAAAAATGTCCTGTTTAATTTGACTGATTTATGGGGCTCTAACATTCTCTTTCTTTCAGTGTGCCATTCAGGCTCTGCCCTCACAGGGAAAGTTTTTTTGGATTGAAGAAACTCAGGACCACTCAGCTAAGAGGAGGATCACAGAAATCCACTCAAATTAGCTCACCTTGGAGCAGTTCCATACAGTTCAGCACAGCCCAGTGAAAGAAGTTTTGACATAGTAGAAGTAGATATCTCAGTCACTAAAGTTAGAAGACAATACCACTTCAGTAATATCCAGTAGTAGAAAACAAAATAATTTACTTGAGTGCACTGCCCACTATATAAATTCAACTACATAGCAACACTGCACACATCTCAGCTCCATGCAATATTAGCTAAGAAAAAAAAACAATGAAGAACAAGTGAGATCTGAGGCCCTAGTGCTGTAAGCTACCCAAGGCATGCAGCAATTCACTTAGATTAAATCACTACTTAAATCAAAGATGACTACTACATCAGGCCAAACAGATTAATTAGAGCAGAAAATAAAATGGAAATCTACACAATGCAGAAAATAAAATACAGAAACAGTATCAAGCAATGCACTAGACAGCTCTAAATGGCTATCTTAGTTAGGAAACTTATACACAGACACAAAAAGGAAAACTACCTGGCCTTTTCTCTGATTTTAAAAATCCAGCAGATAGTTAAACACAGAGTGCATGTGGTGCAGGTCTCTATACTCCAATTAAAAGACAGGTCTGAGCTGCAAGTCTGCATAGTAAATATAAAATAAAAAAACTTCCAAAAACAAAAGACTAACGACAACCAATAAGTAAAAGCTTCCACATATGTTTTAATATCCAAAAGTAACCCGTGAAGTAAGCGCTTTCGACTTGCTTCAGTGAACAAAACTTCATCAGACTAATACAAGAAACAGAATCCGTTACTTTAAATAGACCCACAGGTCACATGGTAAATCAATTAATAAGCTAATTACATCATAAAATCAGCACTTTAAAATGTTAAAACAACACAGAAAGGCTAAACTAAACTGATGATCCACATGTTTTTGTATACAAAATTATATATATATATATATATATATATATATATATATATATATATATTTTTTTTTTTTTTTTTTTATGTAGTCCTGTTAAAATCAGATTTGAATTTAATTGTAAATATGACTACAGCACAACCCCTTCAAGCTTATAAAAAACATGTCCCCTTAATGGCGCACTAGCTTTGTAGGCTTCTCAATTTTAAGATGCAAGCTAGAGAGCATGCATCATTCAAATCTGGTAGGGTGTAAGCATTTAACCTTATTTGCCACAATAATTCCTGCAGTTCTAATTTTAAAGACGGGACCACCCCAAGGGTCTTGTTCAACTTGATCTATAATCCTAAAATCAAAACTGTGGTCGGGATGTTCATGCACATGTTTTGTTAGTGCGTTCTCCATTTTTAATTTTTTTATACTATATATGTGCTCATATACCCTTTCTTTAAACTTTCAGTCGGTTTTCCCGACATAATAACAAGGACATAATTTACAAGTGGCTAAATAAACAACACTTTTGGAACAACAATTAAATCTTTTGTTATACTTATATTTTTTATCCCTAATGGTGAAGGTAGACCCCCACTTCCATAAACCTGCAGTATGAGCAATTTTCACACTTGCACATCCCTACTGTCCTCAGAATCTTATTCCTTTTCCTTTTGAGTAAACTCTTTAAATTTTGACCTCTTTTATAAATAATCCGAGGTCTCTTTTCAACAATATGTTCCAATTTGTCATCAGATACAATTAAATTCCAATTTTTATTCAAAATCTGTTTTATAATTCCTGCATCCACAGTAAACGGGGTAATGAATGTGAGGCTAAATTGGTTTCCCCTCACGTGCAGGGTGTCATCTCTACTTATCTTGGTCATTCTATCATCTCTTCTACTCTGTGCCAAAATAGGGCTAAAGACCCCATTTGCTCTCTTCAACTTCACTTCATTTACTAGTTCTTCTATCAAATAGGGAGGGTACCCCTGTTTCGTAAACATATAGTACAACGTTTGACATTCCTCAAAAATCTCCTCATCTTCTGACACCATAAGGGCCGCCCACACTTTTTGGCCTTTTACAACTGACCTCTTCTGTTGTTGTGGGTGGCCACTAGTATAACAAAAAATGGTTCACACTGCCTACCTTGACATGGTCAAGACATTTGACACAATACCCCACTCAGGCATTGTTGACAAGCTCAAGAGGTTAGGTACAAACCCATATGTCATCTGGTGGATAGCCAACTGGCTAACATACAGGACTTTGGAAGTTAGAATTGAGGAGTCCACCTCTACGATGAGGTCACTTACAAGTGGAGTCCCTCACGGATCAGTGCTTGGACTGCTCCTTTTTGGCATTTACTTCTCTGAAATCAAGCCCAATGTCAGTGTTCTCTGGCTAACTAAATTTGCAGATGATTGCAAATTACGAACTGTCATTGAATCCTACATGGACACAAATATTCTCCAGGAAGGGATGACAAAGACAAACAACTGGTGTCAGGGCCATAGACTTAAACCAAATGCCAAGAAATGCATAACAGTGTCCTTCAGGAAGTCATTCACCCCTGGTAACTATCATATTGACAACACACCCTACAGAGCTGAGTCAGTAGTCAGGGACTTAGAGACACACACAGACAGTAATATACCACTGATTATCACATGTTTACAGTAGTGAGGAAATCATTCTATGTTGAGCAGCTTATAAACACTGTTATGGCATCTAGATCCAAGGAAGTTATTATTCCACTGTATTTGGAATTCATCACACCTATCATTGAGTACAATGCCTCTTTGGTATATACCTAACCAGGCATATCCAACAGCTCAAGGACAAAATCCCCAACGTAAGAACTCCATCTAAAAATAACCTCAAGGTTATGCTGCTAAACACTAAGAGTCTTAACATGAAACTGCATTCAGTAGAAGCAGTCCTCACCTTGGAAGACATAGACATTTGTGCAGTCATGGAGACTTGATTCAAGGCTGTGGTGAGCACCCCAGCCATATTGGCCTACACCTTCTTCCACACATTCAGACCACAAAATGAAGGCATGAAAACTAAAGGAGGTGGTGTATCAATATTCATTAAAGATAAATACACCACAGGATTAGTTTGACAGCATGATTCCCTGGAGATACTTCAGGTACAATTAATTGTTGGTAGGACACCTATTCAAGTGATTGCCACAGGACCCCCTCCATGAAATAGGACACACACTCTGCCTATTTGGATCTACATGAGTCTATCAAGATACATCCAAACACTATGGTTTTGGACAACTTTAACTACCCATCCATTGATTGGGAAATTACTCATACACAAACTCACTTGCTCAAAGGTTCCTCAACTTCATTAACTCTATTGCTCAGGACCAGCTAGTTGACACCCCCACAAGGGGTGCCAACATCCTGGATCTGGTGCTTACCAATATGGGGGACCACTGTAGCACTCCCACTGTAAGGTCTTCCCTGGTGAGATCTGACCAGATATCAGTCTCATTCAAAGTAACTATCACACTTGACCCCCACTCCCCCAGCACCAACTAAACTAAAAAACTTCTCCAAAGCAGATTATAACCTCTTACAGGATGGTATAAATAGCTTCACTGTACCTCCCGCCTCAAATGGAACTGACAACTATGCCGAGTTCTACACAGATGCTTTATACAAACACTTGAACAACTGCTGTACCTGATAGGACCAAAACAAGCTCCTCAAGGATGAGCAAACCTGCCTGGCTGACAAATGCCATTAACACGCTTTACAATAAGAAGAAGAAATTGATGTCTAGGAGTAAGAGGGAGCGAGCCCTAAACTGGAAACACTCCTTCTTCAGCTTAAACAAGCAAATAAGACTTCTTGTGAAGTCCCCCAAAGCTAACTACAAATCCAAATTAGCCCTACCACCTGTCCTCTACCTTGTATCTCTAAAGAGCAGGCTGTGAATGCCCACTCTAAGGTCAAAAACACAGAATCCATTGGACCTGAATCCCCTTACACAGAGGTGGGGCTTCCACTGACCATGAGAACTATAGACTTATCAGTCTGACTAGCCTTATTTGCAAGTCCATGAAGAGAATCATCATAGACTTATCAACAAAGATATTAGTAACTACCAAACACTTGACCCTACTCAATTTGGATTTGTTAGAGGGAGATCATGCCTGTTAAGCCTGGTGGACTTCCTCGAGACACTCACCAAGGCCCTTGATGAGGGGAAATCTGTGCATGCAGCCTACCTAGACTTAGCCAAACCTTCTGACACTATCCTCCACTCACCCAGCTAGGTATCAACCCGTATATCATTAGATGGGTCACAAACTGGCTCAATGATAGAACCTATATAGTCAAAATAGGGGAATCCACCTCCAACAGCAGATGTGTAACCAGTGGTGTTCCACAGGGATCAGTCCTGGGACCTCTACTGTTTGGAGTCTATTTCTCCAAAGTGCAAACTAAAACTAAAGGTCTGTGGCTGACAAAGTTTGCTAATGACTGCAAACTGTGAAAGGTCATAGAATCTCCAAACAATGTCAACATCCTACAAGAGGGTCTTACACAAACAAATGACTGGTGCCAAAGTCATGGCCTTAAACTCAATGCAAAAGAAAGTATTTTCATTCCTTTCAGTAAGAGCAATGTTCCTGCTAACTACCACATCAATAACAATACCCTATGTACACACTTAGTGGCGAGAGACCCGGGCACACAGGTTGACAGCAACCTTAGCTTTGATCACCATGTCTCCACAGTGTTAAAAAGGATATTCTATATTGCTCATTTATTTATTTTAAATTTTTTGACTGGGCTAGTCTAACTGGATATATGTCCATTTTCAGTAGAGACCCGGGGAGATAAGCTCCAAGACATAAACAAAGAGATACAGCTATAATAACAATAACAAAGAGGACAAAAATATTTATACTACAGTAACATAGTTAGTACAGCATACAGGTTAGCATAGAATATTCAATGGGGCAAGAATGATAATGTATTTCACAGGTTCAATGCATTATACAGGTAAAGTCAATAGTAAAAAAGAAATTAATTTTGTAGTGATATTGATGAAGTATTTACTTAAAAACCAGTAGATGGATCTGGATCTCATCTCATCTCATAAGTAAGGGGATTGCCTCCAGAAAAAAAGAAGTTATAATCTCCCTGTACTCTTCCCTCATCTGGCCAATAATTGAGTACAATATCCCTTTTGGTATGTACCTTTCCAAGCACCTGTAGCAATTGGAGAGACCACAGAGGTTCCTCACAAGGAAAATTCAAGGTCTTCAGCATCTGTCCTATGAAGATCGTCTGAAATCACTGTCACTTTATTCTGTTTCATATAGACTACTCAGAGGTGATCTCTGCCTAGCATATAAGGAAATTTTTGACCCTGCTTTGTTGGAAATGCTGCATATCCGTAAGTCAAATGGTGCACGGGTTACTTGATCTAATGGCCTTAACCTGGTATGTGACATTAATAGAACCTGCTGGAGGGACAGATTTGTCTCCCAGAAGTTACCACACCTTTGGAATAGACTCCCGCTTCATGTCAAGCAGAGCACCTCATTGGCCCTCTTCAAACGCAATATGTACTGTTGGATGGGTGACCATAAATTTACCCCAGGGGTTCCACCTATGTCCCTCTTGGACAGGGGTGATAGGTGCTGATCATGGAAATAAGGGTAAAACTTGGCTAGGCTTATAAGGGCCCTACGGTCATTAGCCTAGTAACCTCCTATGATCTTATGAACTGGAATGCCACAGAGGTTTCTCACTAAAAGAATCAGGGCATAAGTAAAATGTCCTATGCAGACCACCACAAGGCCCTATCCCTGTATTCTGTCTCCTACAGGCTGTTGTGGGGAGATCTATGCCTGGCATTCAGGCATTGTCAGACCCCACTCTGATGGACCTCCTGTATATCCACAAAATAAACACCACCAGAATTACCCATTCTAAAGACTTAAACCTTTCCTGTAATATAAATAGGACCTGCTAGAGAGATAGGTATGTATCCCAGAGACAATCCCATCTCTGGGATAGGCTCTCCATCCATGTGAAGCAGAGTTCCTCCCTATCCCAATTCAAGTGAAACCTGAACAGTTGAATGGGGAACAGGAAATTCATCCCTGGTTTGGCACCTATGTCTCTAATGGACACAGGCAACCTGTAAATGGTTCATCTCCCAGGCCCTTGCTTGTAAGTGTTTCATCTTCCAAGCCCCTGCTTACACTTATCAAGGGTACCATAACTTGTCAGAGATTTTGGATGCATGGCTAGGCTTAAAAAGGCCCTTGTGGTTGTTAGCCTAGTAAACACCTCTGAACGTATGAGCCTGTAAGTTACCTGGACCTGAATCATCCTCTGGTTTAGATTTTGTACATATTTGTAATTATTTTGAAGCAACTGAGTACGAAATTTTGGAAATGCTGTTGTATGTTAACTTTACTTGCTGATACAATGGTTTTTACAGTGTTCTGAGATAATCTTGTTCATTAATACCTTCCTGTTCATAGAGCTGCAATAATACTTACTGAATAACTGCTACCTGGAGAGATTTAGTGTTGTTCCTTGCCCCAAATTTATTGAGCACATTGCTTTATTGTGTATGTTGTGTAGAAGGAAAAGCTAAGTAAAATATTTTTTTAAAAAAACCCTTTTGATAGTCTTTGTCAGTGGAATATCTGGATAAAACCCTGGCTCTGGCTATGGCCTAGGATATCGAAGTTCAAGTATCACTGTAGGTGCTTGACAGTGTAAGCAAATTGGATTGGCATGCCATCCTGGGGGGGGGGGGGGCATAGGGAGATGCACATGGCCAGATCTACCTGGTGAAGACCACTGTGACAACAACAAGTAGTGCTGCCTGGGGGAAGAAGTGAGAAGTAGGATAGTGCTGACTCCCATTGCACATCCCACCCAGGATGTGTTACCACACGCATGCTAAGATATGGCAATCAAAGTGAAAACATTCACTGGCAGCAGCACATTTGTTACAACTGTCCCTTCATATACCCCAGATGCCACACTCTCCTCATTATCCCTGAAATGTGTTAGATATTGTCCAGGAGAATAAAATAGAAAAATGGGAACCTTGTAATGTCTGAATATAATTAATGCATTTTTGCTATAGATTTGTGTGGTGAATATTACTTCCCCCTCCCATCCTTCCTTAATGGTGCAATCCATTAGCAGCATAGCCAACATTTGCAACTGACAAATACATTAATTACTGTTCAGAATTAGCTTGCAAACTCGTTAGTTCTGCAGATGAATACATTTCAGAGAATAAAAGGAGTGCAGGCAGAAAGTTCATTTTTTATTCACAGCCTCAAGTTGTTTTTCTTCACCTAATCCTACCTTACACTTAAAAATATTCATTTTTGCATACACTAAAGATGTAGTTTCATTTATTGCAATGTAGCATAACAAACATTTTGTTGGGATAAGTAATCTCTAGCCAGGGTGCAGGCATTGCTTCATTCATTTACAGAAATCTGCATATAGACACCACAATGTTCTTAAAATATAACCTGGGATAAATATACTCAGTTGCATACACAAAGTATGCCTGACTACACAGAAGATTAATAAAATTACTGCACTAACTAATAGTATGGCCATATTTTTTCAGCTTCTCTTCATTTTCAAATTACACCCTTATGCAACTTTTGCTCAAGCAGCTGGGATTTGCTGCTTACATATCTGAAGAAAGCATTTTCTTCCTGTGTTCTTGATAAGCTAAGTCAACATCAGCTCTTTGCAAAAGTAAACAAGGAGGCATACCTTTCCACATTTAGTATTATGTTGGAATTAGGTTGATAGTTTGGAACATAACAATAGCATATACAAAGGAACACTGTTGTAAACTGATCAACCGTTACAAAAACCAATGGTAAACACAGTTTGTAGATCTTAGCTATTTGTCCTCCTGTTTGAGAAATGACCTAGAAAGAAATAATAAAAATGTATATGTAATGCTGAATTAAAGGTGTTAGGAAATGAAATTTAGCACTGGGTTGCAGGAAGCTCCATTGGCATACAGTGATGAAGCCCTGTGTATCACCCAGGTGGCCAAGGATTGATTAGCAACTCGCCATCTGCCAGAACTGGCAAGAGGAAAGGCTATGCCCATCCAGGGGGAAATGACATGCTGATGTGGGAATTTACTTGTTAAGCCCTGGTGGAAGTCAACTTTAGAATTATCTCTAGGCTGGGAGTACGGAATGGTCAGGGAGGTGTGACTACCCAATAGAGTCAGGACTGGCATGTCATCATAAGCCAGAACTCATTGCCTGACCAAACTATTTACTTTAGTGTCAGCTTTCTGAGGGTAGGGCCATAGAAAAAGACCAGAGTAAGCAATGTATATAACATCAGGTACCCACATTGCTCCATCTCGAGGCCACTGCTTTCCACTTGCCCTTCCAATCCTTCTCATGGTCCCATCCAAGAATAGTAAAAAACACAAAAACACACTGTATTTATTTAGTTTATTTAACATTTGTTTACTGGGAAAAGGACACTGGGCCACCTGCAGGAAACCCACATGAATTCAGGGAGGACATGCAGACTCCACACAGAAGGTAACCCAGCCAAGAATCAAACCAGAGGACCTCTTTCTGTGAGGCGATAACACTAACCGCTGCACCACCTACTTTAATAATTTCCAGTTCTCCTTTCCTCTACATCATCAGCAACAAAACTAAGAGTTAGTCCCAGAGATTGGGGGTAGGAGCAGTTTTAGGGATGCCAGGCAGTCAATGATCAAACTGCAATTCTAGGAACTCCCCCCAAAAAGAAAGAAAGAAATGTAGCATTATGTTTCCACAACAGGAGGTTCCCCCAAAACAGTCAGTAACTTCATATGGTGCTTTGCCTTGCACTTCATTTTTGCTTGTTTACTTCAACCATTTACTTTAGACAGTTCAGAAATTTGATTTAAATTCTGTTTGCTGCGGCCAAAAAAAGGGTTTGGAATTAGATGAGCTGTCAGCAAGCTACATCTGCAAAACCTGGCAAACCTATTCTCTCTGATGCCACCATTTTTTGAAAGGAATCTCCACTGTAGCAGTACTGTAGAGTTACTGAAAATGCCTGTACTTATTCACAGCAATATGTTACTGTCATACATGCAGAGGGTGCATCCAGGCATGCAGTATGAGCTGGAGTAGTTAACATTATCTCAGGCAGAAACAGAATGTATAACCAGCAATGACCATTGATTGCTGCAAGGAGAGAGAAGTGCAAAGCATATACAGTGGGCATATAAAGAGAAGCAAAGACAACATTTTATGGATAGCATATGGGATAAAAATGGACTGATGTTAGAAGCACTGTAGAGAAGGGATATCAGGGATGTTTTCATTTAATGCATTAAGATAATTTATGGTAAACCTACCTTTGATATTGTAATAAATTAATGAATATCTACAAAAAGAAACATATCCAGAGGGACTAGGCAGGGATGCCCTTTATCACCAAGAATGATTCTCAATAACTGAACAGGTGGCTTTGTGAATTAAATAGACATTAAAATGGAAGCAAAAGATTTGAGGGTAAAGCCACTTTTCAGCTGAATGTTGATGATTGTATTTTAATGGCCAAAAGCGTAGGCAAATCTGTACCAATAGTGTTGGATATGTCTGACAGATTCAATAGTGTCGAGTTTGGAAATGAAGTGGTAGCAAAACAGTGTTGGTCAGGGTGGGAGAAGAAAAAGGGCAGAAAACAGTTGATGATATGCATAAGGTAAAGTTTCCCTCCTACCGCAGTTTAGAGATGGGCTGTACATATGAAGTGGAGAATCTTTAAAAGAAAATAATCAAATTCTTACAATGAGCTGAGGTTGAACAGTGTTCTTAGGGGGTGGCTAGATTATGCTTCATGCTATTTAAAATGCATCCAGGGATAATGTCTGAACCTAGCAATGCCTTATTTTTAGCTTTTTATAGTGCTTTTGAGACTTGTTTAATGTGGTAGCTGGAGTTGATTCAGTTTCAGGTATAGCTGGTGGGACAGACATAGGAGAGAGGGGTAAAGTTTGGGATAAATTTATCAGCCAGTAGGTTCACTATATCTTCAGTGTCAGTGTAGTTAATATCACTCAGGATCAGCTCAGTGGATTGCTGCATTGTGCTTCTGTGATTACAAACATAACTAAAAAAAGCCTTGTGATTGTCCTTGGCTTGAGTGGCTATTTTAACCTCAAACTTGGCTTTGGTGGATTTTATTTAGCTTCATAGTTTCTAGGTTTTAGATTTCTAAGACAAGGGCTCTATCATTTTGGGAATTACAGTTTTTACATCTGGTCAAAATTCTCTTCCTATTATTGTAAAGTATGCTGATATTATAGTTCCACTACAGGGATTTGTTTCTGTGGTTTGCTCTGTACTTGTTTCTACATGGTACAGTGATACCTATGTAGCTGTTTACATGCTGGTATAGTGTGGTGATGAACATTTCCATGTATTCAGAACAGTTCAGTGGATTTGGTGGAAATCTGAAGCTTGCCAGTATATCACTTAGGAGAAGGAACTTTGCCATAGAGAAATTTCTAAAGGTACTTTGGATAGAAGAGATCTCTGCTTTCAGTTTTATTGTGAAGGTAACAGTTTTATGGCCAGACCTAACAAGAGACAAAGATACACAAGGGATGGTGAAAGATGCCCCCATATTAGTAAGGAAAAGATCTAAGATATTGTCCCCACTAGTCGGTACTCTGAGTAATTGTTCCAGGTCATTTCTATTGACAAAGTCCAGGAATTTCTGTGTGTGTGCACTAGTGATGGTGCAAGTTTCCTAGTCTGTAGTTGGATAGTTTAGATGACCTAGAAAAATGGCATTGGGCAGAGGCAAGCATATATGGAAGGTAACAGGTAAGAGAACTAGGTAAGCAAGAGTCCTTAATCCTCAGGAAATGCAAATCGGAGCAATATAAGTTGTACGCTTTTAATACACTGAATGCTTGAAACGTGCACAAGGGAAGAAATACAAAGAGGTTCCTTGGAGTAAGTGGAGCTGCATGAAGTAGGTTAGAGGTAGCTTATTACAGAGAGACAGACAACATAGAAGCATTAAAAGAAGAACTAAGACTAGAGAAGGTTTGGATGATTCAGGAAAATATTACTGAGGAAGCAAGTCAAGATAATTGGAAATGCACAAGTGAAAATGCTTTTGCATCTTTGAAAATGACTAATTCTATAGGATCAACAGATGATGATCCCTCCTTCATGGTATAACACAGCCAAATAAAGTAGAATAGGATAGAGGAATTTCTAATTTGAAATATTAGAGATGCAGAATGCAGGAATGATTCATGTGCTTTAGGAGTGAAGGCGAGTACAACAAAGACAGAGGCAGGCAACTCAAATGTAGACCAAGATATTTGATAAAACCTCAGCTTGATCCTGAAAAGTATTGGGACTCAAAGCAGAGAAATGTACAACAGCTTGGATAAGTAACTTGGGAATTCTTTCCCAACAGTTGCGGGAGAGAGACAGTGCTGAAGCACATGTGCTGAGAAAAGTTTTTCTAGCATTTCCAAGTTTAAACGTCACAAAATACCCAGTAAAGTACTTTATATTACTGCATTTATAGTTAGCCCAACCTAACTCTCAGCCTTCACTACACTTACCCATGTGCTCCCTGACCTGTCTACTACTGTAGTCTACTTTACCTGATTGAACTCTTTCTCTAAACTATTAACTCCTGAACTTGTTCACCTGTCCTACTATCTACCAAGTTTGTCTGTAATGTCCTGTTCTGATCTGATCTGAGTGCTGATCTCCCCAATTGCAACTGTTCCAAAGACATGCATCTGGAGCGTTTCTCCCCGGGCCTCCGCTGAAAACAGGCTCTGTTGAACCTAGTCGGACATTCCCGGTCAACAAATGTTAAATAAATAAATAATAAATAAATAAACTGTAGTTCGCCTCAATAACCTCTACTGTAGTTTGATTTTAGACTGTATTTATCTATTTTGTTATATGTTTATATTTGCTGCTTTATTGGCATCTATTTTCTTATATGTTTACATTTGCTACTTTACACACACACACACACACACACACACACACACACACACACACACACACATATATATATATATATATATATATATATATATATATATATATATATATATATATATATAAAACTACTCCATGTATCTTTAACCTGTACTATATAGAGCTTTTCTCCGTATGCCTCCACTGAAAAAGAGCTCATGCTCATTCGGACATACCCAGTTAACAAATGTCAAAATAAATAATAAATAAAAATTCAGTACTTTTTTGCTTATTTAATCAAATTGTTATAAATGTTTACAGTTTGTTTGGTTAAATGTCCCAGCTTTTTCTCTTGAACAGTGGCCTGTCTAAGTATCTGACTGCACCCCTTCTAGTTAATCAAAATGTTTTTCCTTGGGATTTTACAGTTTTAGCACATTTTTTAAACCAAACTGTAACTCAGTTAAAGTAGTCAACATTGTGCATTTCTTAGATGCCTTGTTGTTTGTATTGTTAATAGATCATCCATTCTGATACATTGGGTGTTCTCCTTTGTCAGTTCATTAGAAAGCATCTCCATCTGGCCAGCAGAATTTTTTCCCTTCTGACTATCCACTGTTTTCTTACTTTTACATCTTAAGCTTATATTACAGTGCAGCTTTCAGTTATTTTTCTAGTCTGGGTGTAATCCTTTTGAGAGCCGTCATGGTTATTTCATGGCAGGGAATCATGGAATGCTGCTTCTGAGGGGTAGCTATTACTGGCTTGAGTTCTACCAATGTTTTATTGGTTCTTTTACTTTTACCCTCAGCTAAACAGTGTTGGTAGCCATCTCCCAATGTCTTTTCCAAGTCTTCCAGAGAGAGAGGGAGAGTTGTTAGATGATTTCAGTGCTATTTTCTAATCGAATTTTCTAACATTATTACAGTTTGTTTAGTTAAACTTGTTGGCTTTGTGTCTTGATGAGTTACCTAGCTGTTTCAGTGTCTGATTGCCCCCATCTAGTTAATCTAAGGGTTTCCCCTATGATTATACACTTTTTAACCATAATTTTACATTAATCTGTGGCACAGATAAAATAGCTGCTATTATGTGATTCTTAGACTCCTGGTAGTTTGTGTAGCTAATAGAGCCCCTATTTTGGTACATTCAGTATTTCCTTTGTTAACTTACTAGACAATATCCCCATCCAACTAATAACGTTTTTGGCGATTTTCTGCTCTTTTTTCTTACTTTTATAACTTAATTTTGCATTTAAGTACAGTTTTCAGACAGTTTTCTAGCGGAGTGTAAAATCGTTGGAAGCAGTAACGGTTATTCTGTGACTGGAAATAATTAGTTGCTGTATCTGACATTGGTTGGAGTTCTGACGGCTTTCTTATTGGTTCTTTCATTTTCTTATAGTCATCGTAACAGTGGTGATAGCTATTTCCCTGTGTTTTTACAAGACTCTCCAGAGAGAGAGCTGAAGCACATGGGTTGAGAAATGCTTTTCTGACATTTTCAAGGTTAACCACAAATTATTCTGTAAAGTGCTTTACATTGCTGCACTTACAGTCATTGAGTGGTTTCAGTACTTTTTTTGCTAATCAAACTATATTTTATATCTTTTTACAGTTTGTTTACACATGCTGATTTTATGTCTTAATCGGTCAGCGAGCTGTTTAAGTATCTCACTCCAATCTAAGGGTTTCTCCCTAAAATTTTACATTCTCACCATTTTTTTTCTTTTTCAAATTAACCCGCAGCTCATTAAAATGCTGCTATTGTGCATTTCTTAGTCATCTGGTTACTTGTGTAGCTCATAGATCTTCCATTTTGTTAGACTCGAGTGTTGCACTTTGTAATTTGTTAGATGATATCTCCATCTAGCTTATAAACATGATTTCCCTGTTACTTTCCACTCTTTTTCTACATGTACAACTTTGTCTTAAATTAGTATTCATTTTAAGGGTTTTTTAGTATGGGCATAAACTTTCTGATGTTATTTGGTGACAGGGAAATCATTTGCTACTGTTTCTGAGAGGCAGACATTGTTTGCTGTAGTTGTAACTACATTGTTATTGTTTTCTTACTTTTACACTTATCTTAACGGGGGGTGCTATTCTAAATGCAGCACCATGCTATCTTGTACTCACCAGACGCAGGCACTTTCAGTTTTGAATTCTCTCTTAGAAACCCTAGTTAATTCCACCTTCCAGTTATAGCTATATAAACCATAGAGTTAAGCAGTAGTACATCATTACAGGTCTAAAGTCAATCTCATATCCAGTTTAGACAATATATTTATTGCCTTCCTGGTGTTGGTACTCAAACCAATTTTTTCTGATCCTTGCTTACTAGTATACCCCAAATTAAACTGAGTTGAAATGATTCCATCAGTAGTTGTTCAAAGAGATGCTAGTCTGTTCACAGAGGTATATTGTTCTTCATATACAGATTTAGATTGCTCTTTTAAACAAATAGCACTCCAGTAAATCAGCTCCAAAACTTACAGGGAATATGCTCAAGGTGACCATTTTGTTACAGGACCTAAACTGGGACACTCGAGAGCCGCCCCGAGATGCCAGGTCTGCAATCCCAGTCTCCTGGCCCCCATGGGAGTGGAGATAGGGCCACCATTTCATCTCGCACTGGGGCTGGCAGGTTGGTCTCCCATCCTTCACCCGGTACTGTGGAGATGCCACTCTGTGAACGACACCACCCAGGAGGCAAGAGGCCACATGCCAGGAGGCTCAAAGCGATGCACATTCATCGGTACCTGGCACCATGGGGGAGAGAGACTGAGGTGTGCTGCAAAATGCGCAGAGATGGGGGGACTCAGGACTTTCTCCCCTGTGAGTTTGAAAGCCCTAGGTGCAAGGCAATGGGGAGAATCAGTGTCACAGAAATCTGGATAAGGGACTGTCTGAGGCTTTGCAGCCCAGCAGAGTTCCATGAGGCTGGGAAGATCCCCTGAGAGGCTCCAAGATCACATGTGACACTGCAGGATTTGACAACAGTCAGGACATATGTAACCCTGGAAAAGAGCTCTCTCACCTGAGTAGAAGTTTAAGCCTGGAGGGGTCCATCCTGATGGAAGTCTGGAAGGGAGAGAGAGAGAGAGATGGAAAGTGACTGGGACAGGACAGCTCCCACCTGGGTGAAGGGGTATGGACCATGCCCCCTCTGGGAAGGAAGTCTGGAAGGGGAAGAGAGGCAGATAGTGACACGGCTGGATGGGGGGTGTCAGACAGAGCTCCCCACAATGGAAGTCCTTAAGGGAGTGACTAGCAGACAGCAGCAGGGCCTGGAGAGCTACTGCCTGGGTGAAAGAGATTAGGCAGAGCTCCCCATGATGGAAGTCCTTGAAGAAGCTCCAGGGCAGATGGCAGAGGGGCCTGGAGAGCTCCTGCCAGGGCGAAGGCATCCAACTCAAACCCATAACCGACAGCATCCTTGAAAGATCTCAAAGTCCCCAGAGCTGCTCTGGATGGGAAAGCAAGGGGACTCTGAAGCCTTCATGAGAGCGGATCTGCCCGCAGTGGAGAGGGGAGTTCCAGCGGGGCGGACTGGATCAGAGGGAAGCTCCGCTGAGAAGGTCTGAGGGCATGAGTGATCCAGCATGATTTGGCAGCCTGCAAGAGACATGGAGGTGACGGAGTCCCCTGATATGGAGGGGGCCATGGCTGAGGAAGGTCTCTTGGCCAGGTCGAAGCAGAGGCCTGTAGGTTTCAGCCCTGACAAAATTCAGTAAGGGAGTGCCAGGCAGATGGGTGTGAGGCCTGGAAAGCTCCTGCTTGAGTGAGTAGGGGTCAGGAAGAGCACCCCACGACAGAAGTCCTGGAGGGAGTGACTGATGGATGGTGGCAGAGCATGGAAGGCTCCTGCCAGGGTGAAGGCATCTGATCTTAACCCATACCCAATGACATCCCCAAAAAATGCAAAGCCCCCAGAGCTGCTCAGGATGGGAAAGCAGTGGGACTGACTGCCCTGGGAAGCCAGGTCACCATTCAGACTGAGTGGTCTAAACTGGCACATTTCTGTGTCCCAAAGACAATGTTCAAGATTGCAGGACAGAGACTTCAAACTGGGACTGTCCTGGAAAAACTGGGACTGTTGGTCACCTTGATTATTCTCCCTTTAGCCCGCCATACCTCTCAACCTCTTAGTGCAAGAAATCTCTACAAAGCCATAAATAAAAGTGAAACAAAGGTCCAAAACTAGGGACAATTATTAAATGTTGCTCTTACAAACTCATAAAGTTGAATAACAGGTTTGACATTAGCAAACCCCACCTTCTGCCCTAGCATGTCCTCAATAATTTCTCACTTTACTCCCCCTCGGTCCATAATGTCTCTTACAAATATACAAACCTAAAAACATGTTTTGGACAGAAACTCTATAGCTATTCCCCTGCTCTGTCTTGGAACAAGCTACCCATGCCCCTTAGAAACATTACCCATACCCTTACAATCAAAAAAGCTCTCAAAAACTTCTTGCTCAGCTCTGGGATATGTCATTGTATCAACCCACTTGATCCCTAGCCTCTTTTCTCCATCTCTTACCTCACTTGTCCTTGTCCCTACTTTTCCTTCCTTCTTCTAATTACCCCCCCCCCTGCTTTTTTTTTCTTCCTTCTATCATCATATGGCAATCGGCTACTTTTCTCCTGCTAACTTCAGTAGTTTGTCCAGGGAACCAACTACCTCCATCCTACTGGTTATAAAGCCACTATATTTATATCTACACCAAACTTAGCTCATAAAACAACATGCAATGAATATTACTTTTGTGCACTGATGACAATTCTAATGTGAATACCTAGCTTGTAATTACCTGCTTATGCTATTACTACTTTATGTAAGTATATTATATGATATCGTACTCTTAATAACTACTTGCCTTTGTCATATTGTACTGTTTCCATATAACTTTCTTAATTATGTTGTGGAGCTTTTTTCCCAAGGCCTCTGCTGAAAAAGGGCAATTACTCAGTTGGACTAGCCCGGTCAACAAATGCCAAATAAGTAAATAAATAAATAAATAGCATGACATTTCTGAATGGTATGAAATATGAAACTCAAATGTCTGTCATTATTTTCTAACTTCAATCTTTAATAATGTGCCACAGATTTGCCAGAAAACCACAATTTTATGAAAAACAGACCAAACATATGAGGCAAAAATCTGGACATTCTGCGAAAATCTGTAGAGTTGAGCGGTATGGCTTATATTAACAAATATATGGAACCATAGGTTTGCACTTTCCACCTGTCTACAAAAGCAGCTTGTTTGGAATTTGCATCCTCAGACAATGTAGCAATTGTCTCATGTTTACTGACAACCACCAGCTGTTTAAACAAACTAACAAAGTGTGTGAGAGATGTAGTTATATAATTTCATTGGAGGCAAAATTTCCACATGAACCCACTACAAATAATAAGCACAATGTTGGTATCATGTAACACCGCACTAAACCAATCACCCACAGCACAAACCTAACATATAGAATTACATATGCTAATGTTCTTAAAGGTAACCTACCTAAACCACAATGGCTTCTTAAATGTAACCTATGAAACAAGTACCATCATTAATCTTAGAAGCACACTCAAAATGCACCCATCATGAAACACACATCTAAGAGTCACATTGGTTTAATTCAAAAGCCCATAAGGAGTCCAATATCCTAGTCATAGGTGACTCCATTGTAAGATACACCAGTGCACCACCACTCACCAGGATCTGCAAGGACTGGGCCCCAGTAAGTTGTCTGTCAGATGCATAGAATTCACCACATCATACATGCAATCCAGTCTCTGGACCACATGTACACATATGAACCTGTCATAGTGCATGTGAGTATAAATGACTTAAGAAGTACCTTCCTTGACCATATGAAGAAAGACATGATGGACTGCTCAGCATATGTGTTCAAGGCAGATATGAGCCTAGTCTTGAGGAGCATTCTACCATCACCAAAAATGATGCCCCAATACCAGTAAGCGATTATTGACTTCAACAAATAGCTTAGATTCTGGTGACATTCAAAGTTGGTCCAATATATATCTGCCTGGGAAGAGATGGTAGATAGTTCTCACTGCTTTGCCTGCATGCCTGTCAATCTCTAAGTACAACAAATATGGACAAAGCATAAAATAATGAGGAGGGAATGCCCCAGAAATAGGGTCAGATTTTAAATATTGCTCTTATAAACTTAAAAAGTTGCTAGAATAACAGGATTTGTGTTGGCATGCATTTTCTAAAGGATATGAAGTCTGAAACTCAGATGTGTGTCATGATTTATCTTCAATAATTAGTGATTTCCCAGAAAAACACAAATTTTAAGAAAAACAGACCAAAAAATAAGAGACAAAAATCATGACATTCTGCAAAAATCTGGACAGTTGAGAGGTAAACTGCTGGAGATGGCCTGCACCTATTCCCCAAGGATTTCATATACTGGCTAAATCCTTGTCCATCCTATGGTGCCTTTTTTAAGCAATGTCAGTCTAGTAAAGCTTCCAACATAACAACACAGAATTTGGATAACAAAAAAGGTATTGCTGCTCATTGCTAGAAGTCTAAATAAAACCCTCCACTCCCTACAAGCACTCCTTACCTTGGAAAACATTGATACATGCATTGTCACTGAGACATGGCACAGGACCAATGAGTGTACCCCATCAAGGACCAATGAGTGTACCCCATCAGTGCATAGTTTTAATGCCTACCATGCAATCAGGCCCACCGCATTAGATGAGGGCACTAAAGACAGTGGTGTCTCCATATTCTTAAAAAAGGCTTTTCACCTCCAGACTCGTTAGACAAGGTAATGATCTGGAAATTCTCCAGATCCCAATTACTATTAATAAAACCCTTATATCAGAGTTAACTACAGGATCCTCTCTATGCCCACGTCAGCCCATACCTCCTACCTAACTAGTATGGAGTCCATATGTATTAAGTCAAATACCATTCTCATAGGAGATTTTAACTACTCCTCCATTAACTGGGAGACTTTTACATCCTCAGACATGTATGCCCAGCAATTTCAGCACTTTATTAATTCTCTTAGTTTTAGTATTTGAATTTGCTTATCTATGCTCAGCACTTGTTTAGAATTTGTTGTAAGTACTAAATAAACTATAAATTACTACAGCACTCACCCTTCCTCATTACCTAGAGGAAAACAGTTTTGGTACTTACTTTCCTCACTTGCTTAGAGAAAAACAGCTTTTGTACTCACTTTCCTCACTTATCTAGAGGAAAATAGTTCTTTTATTCAGGCATGTCCAAGGGACTGCTCCCAGTGTTCTCTCCTGTCTATCTGATGAATCTGGGCATCTTGGGGCAATGTAGCAATTGCCTCATGTACACAGACAACCCTCTCCTCCTACCACCCAACACTACGACCTGTGAGAGATGCACTTATCTAGCCAAACTGGAGGTAAAGCTCTCTCCAACAAAGCCTGAACTTGATAGTCAAGAGGAGAAGGTAAACACTTTATCCACACCACACTCATCACATAGTCCCACTAAACCTACACCACCAAAATCCACACATAGAAACACAAAAACATTAGCGGAGGCTCTCAATAATAATCTGCTCAAGCAACAGAGACCTCTACAGCAGAAACACAAGCAACCTCCCACCACCAACACAACCCAAAAGACACATAGTCCACAAACTCAGTGTGCCACTCAGCCACAGCCAATAAGGCAAAATAACGTACCCAACACACTAGTCATAGGTGACTCTATAGTCAGGCACACTGATGTCCCACTCACCAGGCTAAACAAGGAGAAGGTCATTGTCAGCTGCCTGTCGAGTGCCAGGATCCGCCATATAACCCCCGCACTCAGATCACTCCACAGCAAGTACAAATATGACTTTGTGATTGTCCATGTTGATGTGAACGACCTGAGATGTACCTATCTGGACTACATGAAAAGAGACATGGAAGAATTCTCCGATCTTGTAGACCAGGCAGGTATGACCCTAGCCCTGAGTAGCATCCTGCCATCACCCAGAATGATACTGCAGTACAAGGACAAAATGATTGACTTCAACAATTGGCTAAGCTTCTGGTGTCATTCTAAGGGGATCCAGTATCTGTCTGCCTGGGACGACATGGCCAATAGACCATGATGCTTTGCCAGAGATGGCCTGCACCTCTCATCCCTGGGATTCCAGATACTGGCAAAGGCTCTTGCCACCCCTATAGTGTCTTTTTTAGGCAAGGTTCAAATGACAAATTCACCACCATAACAGGAACAGGCAAGCAAAAACTGAGGGTAATGCTACTCAATGCTAGAAGTCTAAATCTCAAAATGCACTCACTCGAGACACTCCTTAAAATGGAGAACATCGATGTCTGTGCAGTGACTGAGATCTGGTTCAAGGCTCCAGAGAACATCCCTGCATTACCAGGCTATAACTCATACCACACTTTTCAGCCATCTAACCTGGACCAGAACAACAAAGGAGGAAGTGTGTCCATATGCATTAAGGATATCCACATCTCCAGGCTAGTTGCTCAGCATAATGCAGCTGAGGTTATCCAAGTGCAACTAACTCTGGGCAAAACTGCAATCCAAATTGTAGCTTGCTACAGATCCCCCACCATGCCCCAGGATTCCCAATCCTCTTTCATTGATATACTGGAAAATATTAGGGTTCAACCAAACACCCTAATATTGGGCAATTTCAGCTACCCCACCATTAACTGGGAAAACTACTCATGTACCATCTCCTTCACTCAGCGCTTTCTGGAATTCATAAATTCCAATGCCCTGGATCAACTTATCCACACCCCCACCAGGGGCAACAATATCCTAGATCTAGTCATCACTAGCATGAGTGACCGGTGTTCTACACCTGAAGTCAACTCCTTGTTGGTCAGATCTGACCATAAGCTAATCACCCTAGATATCCACATCCCGCCCCACCCCCCATTAAGGAAACCATGGTAAAAAATTTCTCTAAAGCCAACTTCATGCTTTTTAAGACAGAAGTGGTGAACTTCATGACACCTATGCAAATGGACAATACAGTTACGACTGCTGAATCCTATACAAATGCACTCTATAAGCACTTACACGAGTGCATGGATCATGCTATCCCAAACAGAACCAAGATGCTATCCTCCAAAAAAAGGAAGCCAATCTGGTGGCCCCCTGTCATAAACAAACTCTACAACAGAAGGAAGAAATTGTTGCAAAAGAGAGTAAAATCTCATGAGTGGAGGAGCTCCCTTGTCAGCCTCAGCAAGAAGCTGAGATCCCTTATAAGATCCTGCAAAGCTAGCTATGAAAACAAGATTGCACTGATTCTAAGGACAACCACAATGCATTATATAGCTATGTCAAGAATCTCAATGGCAACACCCAGATCTGCTCTGAGTTACAGCACAATGGTACACAAATTACAGAACCAATTGATATTGCCAACATCCTGGCAGATAGGTTCAGTGCTAACTTTAGCCCCCTCTCACCCCCTAAAGGGCCCATATCTATACAGGAATAATGCAGAGTCTCTGTAATCACACCTTCACAGGTAAACGCAGCACTCTCTAAAGCCAAAAACACAGCATCCACAACATCTCAGGCTGCGTTTTACACGAACTTCAGAACGAATTGGCTCCCCACCTAAGCACCATATTCAATCATAACCTCACATCAGGCTTTGTGCCCACTGAATGGCACACAGCAACAGTTATCCCACTCCACAAAGGGGGAGCTACCATTGATCCTGGGAACTATCGCCCTATTAGCCTGACGAGCCTGGTCTGCAAGGCCATGGAATGTATCATCATGGAATTCATAAACAAACACATTGGTAACCTCCAAACTCTGGACCCCACCCAGTTTGGGTTTGTGAAAGGCAGATCCTGCCTCCTGAACCTGGTTGACTTCTTTGAGGCAGTCACCAAAGCCATAGACGAGGGTAAGGTGGTTCATACAGCCTATCTTGACCTCGCCGACGCTTTCGACACCATTCCCCATTCTGGATATAGCTAAACTCACTAAACTAGGTATAAATCCCTATGTCACAAGATGGGTTGCTAACTGGCTCACTGACAGAACCCACACTATAAAAGTTGCAGACTCCAAATCTGACTTCAAACCAGTGACAAGTGGAGTACCACAGGGTTCAGTCCTGGGACCTCTCCTGTTTGGTATCTACTTCTCTGAAGTACAGGCTAACACAGAAGGCCTCTAGCTAATGAAGTTTGCAGATGATTGCAAACTAGGAGCTATAGTTGAGTCCCCAAATGATGTGGACATCCTACACAGGGGCCTCACTAAGACAGATGTCTGGTGTCAGAGCCATGGCCTCAAGCTCAATGCTAAAAAGTGTATTGTTATCCCCTTTGATAAAAACTCTGTACCCATGAACTACCACATAGGCAGCAGTCTTCTTAACACCGAATGTGTGATAAGAGACCTTGGGACCCAGGTGGACAGTAGTCTCTCCTTTGATAATCACATTGCCACAGTAGTCAGGAAATCCTTCTACATGGCACACCTCATTACAAAAGGGTTCTCATCCAGGAAAAAAGAGGTCATTGTTCCCCTCTACTCGACACTCATTAGACCCATTATAGAGTACAACACCCCTTTTGGAATGTACCTCATAAGACATCTGCAGCAGCTGGAAATGCCACAGAAGTACCTTACAAAGAGAATTACTGGCCTCAAACAGATGCCCTACACTGATTGTCTCAAATAACTCCAGCTTTACTCTGTAGCATATCACCTACTCCGAGGTGATCTCTGTCTAACATATAAAGTTATGTCAAACCCAGAGTTGTTGGACATGCTACACCTCAAGAAATCCCAATCCCTCCGAACTACACGCTCTAGGGACCTAAACCTTGTCACCACCCTAAACAGGACTTGCTGGAGGGATAGATTCCTGTCCCAGAGACTTCCCATACTCTGGAACAGGATACCCATCTATGTCATGCAAAGTTCCTCATTAACACTCTTCAAGAAAAATCTTGATGAGTGGATGGGAAAAAGGAAATACACCCGGGGATCACTTCTGTGGCTCTGCTCAACAGGGGCACAGGAAATTAACTTTCTTGAGTTGGCGTAAGCCAAGGAACTTTGTTGGCTAGGCTTACTTAGGCACTTGGGCCGACAGCCTAGTACCTACCTATGAACCTATGAACCTAATTATTTATCTCAGTATAAAGATTATTTATTGTAGAACAGACCACAGAATAAAAAACATAAGCACTTTCATAGGTGTGTACCCCACTTCATCAGATGTAAATATGTTGCATCTTAACCTTCATTTTATACTCTGAAAGCACTAGTCACATGTTATTAGATAATCACATGAACCAAATATTTAAAGCCATACATACATACATACATATATACCTTATATATAATTGTAATCATTGTTATTGTTATATTGTTTTATTGAAAAATAAACTGCATGCCATAGAGAATAAACTCTTTAAATTAAAGAGGAACTTCTATGAAAATTTTCATATGGAGCTCTGCATTAAGGAAGGTATAGGTCTTTTTTTGGTTTGTATGCTTCTGGACTCTTTTGGCTTTTTGGACCTGGAGACCTGCTTTTGGTGGTAGCTGTTTTTTTTTATTCTAATTATTTATTTATTTATTTTACATTTGTTGACGGGGTTTGTCCGACTGAGCTAAGTAGCCCTTTTTCAGCAGAGGCCCGGGGAGAAAAGCTCCACATGTTCTACAGGTTATCATTTACAAAAATAAGTAAACAATTAACAGCTGGTTTACAGAAAATATTCAAAGCAACATATACATGAAAGGATTTACTACAGTAAACTAATCATTGTGTCTGTCAGACGTAGAATTCTACATCGTTCAGAAGGACTAACAATAGTTTTGTCACCAGACGTAAAATCTTACATTATGCAGATAAGAATGTATGTAAGGTGCTTAGCATAGAGAAGTTAATGTGAGACAAGATCTAGAAAGTTAGAGAAAGTTACATAACTTGGGAGCAGATAGATGTGTGCAGTTAGGGTTGATAAGCTGTTTAAGGGGGGTGGGTACAGAGGCAGGTCCATTGGCTTAACAGGTATTCTTTAGTGGCTAGCTTGAATTGGCTAAGTTGCTTGAGTGACCTGATCTCTATGGGAGTTTGTTTTAGGCCTTGGAAGGATTATAGCTATAGAGAATGCATCCTTTCTTACATTTAGGTTTGTGGATTTGTAGCAGATCTAGGTTAGAGCTCCAGAGGGATCTAGCAGGTGCATAGTGGCAGATGACAGATGATAGGGTAGGACATTAAGAAGGCTGATAAAGGATAGAGTAGACGATCTGGAGTTGAGGGAGAAGAAGCTGGTGAAGTAGTTCAAGCCAGGTAAGGTGTATGAGTGAGAGACAGTGATGCGACTTGTAAGTTTGATGGGCTGCAAATTTGGCTATCTTGTTGTAGGTAGATTCAAGTTTGGCAAGGAGTGTGGAGTTGAGACAAGTAAGAATTTGAGAGCCATATAATAGACTGGGTGGGAGGTAGGCATAGGAGAGAGTTACTCTAGTTTCATTGGTGAAAATTTTTTTGTTGCAGTACAGGAGTCTTAGTTTCTGATGAGTTTTCTTGATACAGTTGTTAATGTGTAGATTGAATTTAAGTTGGTCGTCAATGATGACACCAAGGAGTTTAGTGCTAGTTTCCACCTTGATGTGTGTGTTATTGATGGACAGGATTGTGAAAGTGATTTTAATGTGGTTGTAGTTTTTAGGAAGAAAAAGCAATAGCTTAGTTTTTTTTTTTTTTTTTTTTTTTTTTTTTTTTATTTAGATTAAGGATAAGCTGGTTATCAGAACGCCAGTTTTCTACTACAATGCAAAGTCAAGTTAGTCCATACTCCAACTAAGGGCAATACAATTCAGGACCAACATAGGACAGCATTACTCCCCACTAATTGTTACTTCATTCCTGGTCAAAGTGGACCACAGATCAGTCAGGTTCACCATAAGACTGAAGTCAGAAGCATCTTCCTATACTTCATTATTCATAAATGATGCTAAGGTTAATCTACTAAAACTGAGTGATGACCTGATTAAATTCAAAATCCTCTTCCAACATGTTGACCCCGATGCTTATGTGGAATCATTTACCACCAAAGTTTATGCACACGGTAAATAGTTGCATGGATGCATCTGTCACCCCCCAAAATAAATACAATGCCAAACTTAAGAATAAACAACTATAGTGGAAACCAAATATAAGCAGGTGTTCTTGTTAAACTTACCAGCGATCTCTGGACCCTGATCAAATCAATCAAAGTCAGATATGAGATAAAAATATTCACTTAATGAAGGATGTCCATAGAGCCTTCTTTAACTATGTTAGAAACTTTAGAAACAGTGCCCCCCACTGTGCAGAGATGTTAGCTAATTATATCACATACTAAGACTCACAGGGCTTAGCAAATCTACTAGTAGATAAATTTAGCTGAAACCTCGCCATCTATCTCCATCCATTATCCCTTTTAAACATTTTTACAAATGAGGATGGGGTGTCACTTAGCTAGCGCTGCTGCTGTTTTTCTTTCACACCACATGGACATCCACACCTATGGCCAATTTTAGAGTGTCCAGTCCACCTACTGCATTTCTTTAGAATATGGGAAGAAACTGGAGTGGCAGGAAGAAACCCATGTGAACACAGGGAGGACATGCAGACTCTGCATAAAAGGCACCCCAGCTGAGAATCGAACCAGGGAACGTCTATATGTGAGGTGAAAACTCTGGCCACTGGGCCACTGTGCAATCCCCTTTTATCCACCCATCTGTAACCCTGTATTCCCAGATCATATACCTGCATCTATCCCTCCCTCCTCAAATCTCCCAAGAACAATTCCTCAAGGCACTATCCAAGGCCAAGAACATTATTTCCTTAGGGGACAGATAACATACTAGGTTTGCCTTCTCAGAATCCCTACAGAGGCTATTAAATATCAGCCTCCAAACAGGCTGGATGAATAGAGGACAGAAATAGTCACCCCCTTGCACAAAAATGGGATGTCAATGGACCTAGGTAATTATATGCCAATAAGCTTGACAAGCCACATCAGTAAGTCTATGGAAAGTATTATTATAGAATTAATATATGAGGACACAGCAACCTAGAAACTCTCAAGTTAAGCCAGTTCAGAGTCATTCAGGGCAGATCCTGTCCACCTAACTGGGTCAACTTCTTTAAGAAGATTACTGAAGCAATGGATGAGGACAGATCAGTGCACACTGCATCTCTAACATCACAATGGCATTTGATTCCTTCCTATATTCAAGCATCATAGATAAACTTTCACAATTAAATGTAAATTCCTATAAACCTCATTGGATACTAAACTGGCTGACAAACAGAACTTTGGAAATTATGTTGGGTGGCTGGTCCTCCTCTAAAAGACCTGTTACAAGTGGGGTATTCCAGGGTTCAGTCCTTGAGCTAGACTTCTTTGGCATTTACTTCAAAAAGGTCAAAGCAAATGTTAAGGACTTATGGCTGACCATGTTTGCAGATGACCATAAACTTGGTGCCATCATAAACTGGGAACCTATGTCCCCAGTGAACTCTCCTTTAATCAACACATGTCCACTATTGCAAGGTTTATGGACGACCTTGTTTGCAGATGACTGTAAACTTGGGGCCATCATAATCTCCCCTGATGACAAAAAGATTTTCTAAGAGGGCCTTTCCTAAATAGCTGGTGCCAAAATCAAGAACTAAAACTAAAAAGAAATATTTATTAGTATCCTTTGTCAAGCATGATTTCCCTTGAAACTATCATACTGACAACACAGCCTTGGACGATGATCCCATAGTAAGGCATCTGGGAACCTATATCCTCAGTGAACACTCGTTTGATCACCACATGACCACTATTGCCAGGAAGTCCTTTTTCATTGTACAGCTTATATCTAAAAATATGGCATCCAGGTCTAGGGATGTAATCATTCTACTGTACTCAGTGTTCATTAGGCCAATCACTGAATGTAGTGCCCTTTTCTGTAGGTACTTGTCTAAACATTTGTAAAAACCAGAATGAACATTGTGCTGTCTCACTAAAAAATTGATGGTTCTAAATCATAAAAAGTATGCAGACCATCCCAAAGCTTTGTCCCTCTTCTCAGTATCATACAGCCTAAAAAGAGCTACCCTTTGATTTGCATACAGAGCCTCAACCTACCCTATCCTGTCAGACATATTACACATTCACAAGTACAACAGTAGTGTAAACACCCAGGAGATTTCAATCTCTTTGCCACATAAACAGAGCATGTTGGAGAGATAGGTAAATATCATAAAGAATACTGCCTCTATGGAGCAGTCTCCCACTCCACATAAAGTACTTCTCTTACTCTATAAAATGTAATTTGGATTACTTTAAATTCACTTCCAGTTTAGCACTCCTGTCTCTCATGGAAAGGAGCGGTATGCAAAATGTCCTAATATATCCTTATTCTCCTCACCTGTAGGTTATTCATACACAAAATATAAGGACCTAACAACTACCATGGCAATGTAAGGCAAGGCTTCTTATGATCCTCACAGATCTATAGCCTATTAAGTATTTATGAAACTATTTCTGAAGGAAGACAAGGGATCACACTGCTTGACCTGTAGGGGGAGCAAGAGGAATGAGAACAATGCGGTCTGTAAAGGTGGCGAGGTTCCATGTGGAGTAGTCATGTTCTTTTGTTTTGAAAATCTAATAACAATTATTTTAAAAAATGTAGAGTTCATTCTGTAGTTTTGACTATGAGAGTGAACCTGCAACAATTTTATAACAAAGTGGTGTACTACTCATGGGGGATTCTATGATTAGAAAATCTATTAAACCAGTGTAAATTATTGACAAGGAAAAAATAGCTGTTTGCTAGTTGGTCTAATTGATACAAAGAACTGCAGATACTTTTACCAGGTGAGAGATCTTTTGACTCAGTTATTATTCATGCAGACATTATTGATTTATTAGGCACTCCCTTGTACCATGTGCATAACAACATTTGCTTATTTATTTATTTATTATTTGGTAGCCTGCTGGGTGGTCTGGGTCTATATCATGTTATCGAACTCTTAAAAGTTCGAACGTAATATGGTCGGCACCGTATGATCGAACTTTTAAAAGTTCGAACATTTTAACGGACATCTCCATACAGTGCGGAAAGGGAAGATTTCCCTTTTCTGCACTGTAGTGCGAGCTCGGAGTTGGTATATTTAAAGAGCGGGGGGTGGGGGACAAAGTCCTCCATGTGATGGGTGCATGGGGGCTTGCCCCCCTTCTTAAACTATTCAGGTAGGTTTTTTCCTTTCGTTTATTTTTTTTTATTACATTTTCGAACTTTTAAAAGTTCGATCATATGATGTCAACCATATGACGTTCGAACTTTTAAAAGTTTGATTATGTAATATAGATGCGGTGGGCTGGTCTGAAGACCATTTTTAGCCAGGACCTGAAAGTACAGAAACAAAAGCAAACAATATAAATACTCAAGAAGCATTCAATACATAAGAATAAATGCAAAAAAAAAAATGTGAAAAGCAAATATTTTTAAGGATCTTGGAACAAGCATATGCTTGCTGCATATCCTTATGCTTGTTACAGAGTCATATGTACAGAGAAATGTTGCAATGATAGATTTAACAGTTAAAAACAAAGTTGTTTACGATATTTGCAGTGTGTATATATATATATATATATATATATATATATATATATATATATATATATATATATATATAAAGAGAGAGAGAGGGAGAGAGAGAGAGATAAAGTCCATTTTGAATTTCAACATTTCAGGAAACAAACAGGGCAACATTTTTGATAACAAGCAAAGAAAAATTGTCATGCTGAAAGTAGCATGCTGTTAGAAGTCAACATTTCATGGTGACTGTTTTGCTGGAGGTAGTGTGCTATTTGATAGCAAAAAGCAGGCTAAATATTGGCCTTAAAGCACTTACACTCAGTTTCCTTGTGCAGATGTTCAGAGAAGGCCATTTTGAACTCAGACAGAGATTCCATACCCCTTAATTCAGGTGGGAGCCTTTTACAAAATGTCAGGCCTAGTCTGGACAAGGCATGTTCTTCAGTAGCAGTTTTATGTGGAGGTCTGATTAATGTTAAAGTTTTCTCCTGGGTACTTCTTTTAGGAGTAAACCTGATCTTGGGTGAGTAGTTTCCATCTCAAATGTATGCAGTAGCCACTGTTTAGTATTTTGTGAATAAGAATGCCTAGGAGATAAGTTGACCTTTCATTGAGTGGAAGCCATTTAGGAGGTTACAATGGTTAGATCTACTGCTGGCAGGGACAGCAAATCTGCAGATTTTATTTTCTGTGATCTGAAGTCTTTGGGAGTTTTGTGCTAAGAGAAAGGTAATCCAAGGGAGACCATATCCAATTAAGGGAGAAAAAACATTTTTTGACTAGGGAAAAACCCAGACAGAAGGGGAGAGTAAATGAAAGATTCTATACCAGAATTTAAGCTGAGATAGTACTGTGTTCATTATTTTGCAAATATAATTTGAAAATGCTGGACAAGGATCAAGGTTGAAGCATAATATGAACATCTGTTTTACTGGAATTTTGCTCTCATTGTCTCTATTGGTATTCAAAGGCTTTCATATTTAATAAATAGTTATATAAAGTTTGTAGCACATACTATCGTGATCTTATAGGAGTCTGGGAAATATTCTTGACCAAATAGTGAATACGCCCACTAGATGTTCCAACATACTGGACCTCATGCTCACAAATGTGGGAGAACACAGCACACCCCCATGCCTCCAGACAGAACAAGGGGCTCAAATAAGCTTTTGTATACTGACCAGATGTCTGATCTTTGGCAGGATATGCCCTATATAGCTAGAAGCTACTGCAACAATGATCTAATGATGAATTTCACACCTTCTGTGTCAACTACTGCTCATTTTTCCAAATGATATAATTGTCCACTCTTCTTAGAAGTATTGTCAATGATTGTTTGGATTCAAAAAATGTTCTCTGCAGCTTGGCAATCCACTGCACAAAGCTAACAGGAAATGCTGAGATGCAAATAGCACTTGAGAAAGGGAACTCCAAATGTCCAAATGGAACTCTAAGAAATACTTGCTGACGGACATAGGAAAGCCAAGATAAGCATTATGCTACTTAGCAAAGTGATCCCTTGATTGACATGACATTACCTCAACATCAAGTAGAGGGATTCTAGGATAGACAGCCCATCACACAGCCATTAAATATTAACATATTAAAAAGAAAATTGTGACTATTTTAGCTACAGACAGGGCAATTGTTCATTTAGACATGCAGATATGTAGAGTAGCATGCCGCACTCTAGGTGTGACATTTCCATGACAAAAGGGAATAGGGAACAGTTTCAACCATTCCTTGTGCTAGCATTTGAGAGTGAATGTTAGGAAACAAATGGGTTTGATTTTTGGATGAGAAAGAATCCCAGATTTTGGATGGCATGGTTTCCAATTCCATTGGTAATCATGCCCACTTAAAAAAGCTTGCATTCTTAAAAATTGCTAGCCTTTTTGCGCCTTCCTGTTGCAGAAAATTTTCCCCATAATTACAAATGTAAACAAGTTGCTGTATGTTTTAACCAAAAATCTAAAATGTTTACACATCTTTATTAATAATCAGAAAATCAGTGAAACACTTGCCTATAACTCCACCTCAAACCTCCTCTACAAGCATTTTTGATTCAGTGTAAATGTTCTTAAAATGTAGTAACCCCTCTAACCAGAAGACAGCATATTCAGTTTTTACCATGACATCTTTTAGCAACAGCTTCATAATTATGGTTGCTGTTCACGTCCATTAAAACTTTACTAGCAAGACTCAATACTAAATAAAACAATGAAAAAAATTTAGTATTGGGGATTGTCAAAGGAAAAATATACTTTAAAAATGATCAAAACACGGTAGGTTCAGGTTAAGGCACTTTAATCATGCAGCAAGGAGACAAAAACATGCTATTACAGAGTTTGTCTAAACAGAAACAGGAAATACTTTCATTTTTATACATTCTCTAACAAGACATTGCCTACCAAGCTGACGTAACAAATTACCAGTCTTTTCATCATCACTTGTTGACCATCAGTCTCACGAATTTCTGCTGATTTATCAATTTTTGTGAGAAACTTCCTGAGGAAAACAACGTGGCCTTGATTACCACCAGTTAGATACATGTTATGTTACCATTCAAGGTACTATGGCTAATTCAAGCACAAAGCTAACAGTTCATTTCTCTAATAATCCTTTGTCTACATTATCTCTAATCTTCTGCAGCTGTACATGTTCTCATGCTTCGAACAGAGCTGATTGTTTAGAATCATTACATTTACAGAATATAGTATTGTTCATTCATTCATTGCTGACCTAGCAGATAAGCACCTGCTTCTCAAGTACATTTCCAAAAGGCATAAACATGAATATTGCTGTGCTAGCAATTACCAGGTCAGAGGGCATCTTGCAAGTTTCAGAAAGCACACTGCAGTTTTCAAAAAGCATCTTTTTCAGTCTCATATGAAACTCAATTTATATATAACACAGTGCATATAAAATAGAATGAAAAACGTGTTAATTCTCCTAACTATTAATTAGTATTAAGCATACACACATTAATACATATTTTTCTAACATTTCCCTCCTGTTAATACTTTTTAATTCTATTTTCAAAAAGAATAAACAGTTTGCTTCTTTCCCTAACCTCTTCCAATCAGGATTTGCAATTAAGAAAGTCATTCAGTTTAAACTTTTATGAAAGTGTTTCACATTCTAGCAGCTCTTCAAATTCAGTACTTTGATACATAGTCTCAGATACTGATATGTCTATAAATTCTTTGATTAGTTTCTTCATGCAGGGGATTCCACAACAAACACAAACTCCTATTAGGAGTAATCCCACCCCAATGGCAATAAAAATGTTCATTAGGATGGAACCCCACCCCCCAAATAAATTCTGGAAAAAGTCCATCAGAGGGTTTGGGCCTAGTTTGGTCATTGCCGACACTTGCTGAATTACCTCAAGATGGTCATTAATCTCGTGCTGATGATCTGGAATAAATGCACAGCATTCTTCTTTGATTAAAGCACACGTCCCACCCCTTGCCACTAGGGTGAAGTCAAGAGCCATTCGGTTTTGGAGCACTACAGTTCTCATGGCATTCAGTTCATCAGTTATCAGTTATCAGTTCAAGAGCAGAAAAAGTTGCATTACTCATTACTTCGAGAAGTTTAGACAGTTTTCGCAGCTCCCAAATCAATTTAACTGCGCCATATGCAGGTAATATGCCTGCCCACGATATGACAGCATCACTCAAGTCCATGTGCGCAAGTTTGGTTCCCACACTATGATGGTCTTTCCAGCCTGCCTCGATCTGTCCCACTGGATTCTCAGGTTTTTTAACAGTCTTTTTGGTTACATCTCGGGTTACATCTCGGGTATTTCGAATACTTCCCTGAGGTAAAACTGCAGTGTGTCGTATGGCCAGGTCCAGGTATCCCAAAAAACAACTGCAAGACCAATTCTCAGGTAACCATTTATATGCTTTTTTACCACACACAAAATAACAGTCCTCTACTTTAGTTGTTACTTTGTTATGAAATGACTGCCCTGCATGAAACATTTTTCTATCTATTACAGATAACTGTTTAAAAAGTACAGGATTACGTTGTACCTGATCAAGAGTCTTATGCATAGATTTAAGAAATGAGTTATAATCTGTACTACAAGATCCACCTAGATCATTCGCTTTTGTATAACATTTATATTGTACAGTGACATTACACTTGCTCCATCCCACTTGTATGGTATCATTTTTGTAAAAACATACAATTCCTTTTTGTGTCACAGGCAAATACAGTGCTACTTTATCATATGCTTTAGTAGCAACTGTGTCAAAAAACAGATTTTCCCAGGTCTCATTGACCCCTAGGGGGATAGCAGCCATCAATAAACCCCCGTATGCTGTCGGTATGGCCGTGCAGACCCAGCAGTTCGAAACATTAAAAGTCTCAACATACACACGTGTAATTGCCTGATAAGTGTTAAAGTTCGGATGCCAGTCTATGTTTGGCCCATCACGTTTAATCAGTTCAACTTTTGTGGCAGGAAAAAGGAGTGGCCACAACAAAAAGAACAATGTAATTAGCATAGCTATCAAAATGATCATGCAAGTTTTCTGAGGTTGCTCAATGTCTCTATTCACTCTATACCTGGCCATTTTGTTCTCGTTGTACAACAGTAACAAGGTTTTTGTCCAATTCAAAGTTCTTAACCAGTTTACAGTGTGTCAAATGAATCCAGGATGCTCGCTCCACGATCTTGACTGCAGTGGGTGACTACAGTAGTACCTGGTATGGCCCTTCCCACTTCGGAGAACTCCAATTTTTTTTCTTAACAATCTTCACCCAGACCCAGGTGCCTCGGGCTACTGCTGCTTCCGATTTCGGTTGCTCTTTATCTGAAACAGAATTCAACTGCAAAAGTTTGTTATTCAAAAATCGTCTCATATACCCTGCAAGTGAACTGTCAGCATCTTGCTCTGCAGACATGAGAGGTTTCCACTGAGGTCTATAATATGCCCTCCCAAACAAAGTTTCAAAAGGAGTCAATCCCTTTGCATTTGGAACAGTTCTCATGCTCAACAGTGCTAGAGGCAAACAGTGCACCCAGTTCTTTTGTGTCTCACTCATCAATTTCCTAAGCTTATTCTTCAACACCCCATTGTGCCTCTCTACTAATCCTGCAGATTGGGGGTGATATGCACAGTGATTTTTTAATGATATCCCGAAATAGCGACTAAGTTGTTGCACTGTTTGGTTCACGAAATGTGTACCGTTGTCACTATAAATCTTTTCCGGTATGCCAAATCTAGGTATAATTTCTTTAACAAGGACCTTTGCAACAGTAGCTGCATCTGGATTTTTAGTTGGAAAAGCTTCCACCCATTTGGAAAACATATCTATAATGATAAGACAATACTTTTTATTCTCACATTTATTCATTTCTATAAAATCCATACAAATAGTATGAAATGGATGCGGTGGTGTAGGGAAACTCCCTTGCTTAGGTTTCAACGCCCCTTGTGCATGATGCTTGTTACAAACATGGCATGCTGCACAAAAATTTTTTGTATAATTAGTAAATCCATACATTGTAAACACTCGATTCACGGGTTGTAATTCCTCACTCGAAAGAAAAGATTCTGAGGCTGAAGCTGCCTGTTTTGCAGCTGTGTCAGCCCTCGCATTACCTTTTGAAATTCTATCCTGTTGCTTGGTAGGAGCTACGCATTTGCAAATAGCTACTTTTTGAGGTAACTGAATAGAGTCCAATAAATCTAAAATGAATTGCGTATGATTAATTGGTTTGCCAGTAGATGTTATCATTCCTCTATTTTTCCACTGCTGCGCAAAAACATGTACAGTAGAAAAAGCATACTGACTATCAGTAAAAATATTCCCTTTCTTACCTTCTGCTAAGGTACATGCCCTTGTCAAGGCAATCAATTCTGCTGCTTGTGCAGATAAGTTGTGTGGTAAAGATTTTGCTTCTAAAGTCTCGGTATCAGAAACGATTTCATACCCCACTAGAGTCTGTCCTGTAGGACCCCTCCTGCATGAGCCATCCACATAATATGTCACCTCGGCATCATCCAAGGGAACATCTGTAAGGTCTTGTCTAGGTAATGTCTTTTGCTCAATTTCCTGCAGGCAGCAGTGCGGTTTGCCATCTGCAGGGGTTGGGAGCAAGGTTGACGGATTCAAAGTTGTGCATCATTCAATTGTCATATGAGGTTGGCTCAACAGTATAGTCATACAGGAAAGATGTCTAGCAGGAGAGAGATATGCTACTTTTTCTTGCAGTAAAATGATTGCGACTGCATGAGGCACTCTCAATGTGAGAGGGTGGAATAACACTACTGAGGCCGAAGCCTGCACTGCCATTGCAGCTGCAACTACTGCTTGTACACAGTGGGGCAAGGATCGCGCCACTGGGTCTAGCTGTGATGAATAGTAAGCTATGGGGTGTTGTTTGTTTCCATGTTGCTGTGTCAACACTGATGTCATATAACCTTGCTTACAGTCTGCAGTTTGGAAAAATTGCTTATGATAGTTTGGTAATCCTAAAACTAAGGAAGATGCTATCAGTTGTTTTAGCTTGCAGAAAGCTTCTTCTGCTTCTGGTGTCCACTGTAATAAATCCTGTGCTGCCATTGGCTTTTTGAATATCAAATTAGTCAGTGGAGCAGATTCCAAAGCATAATTTGGTATCCAACTCTGACAAAAGTTAGTGGTTCCCAGGAAGGACATAATTTCCTTCTTGGTAGTTGGTCTAGGTACTTGTAATATTACTGTTTTTCTGTCTTCATCTAATATTCTGCCTTCTTTGGATATTACATATCCCAGGTATTTAACTTGTTTTCTCCAAAGTTGCAGTTTGTTTTTGTTTACCTTGTGTCCTTGAGTAGCTAAAAATTGTAACAATGCTATGGTATCCTCTCTACATTCTTGCTGGGTGGGGGCTGCCAGCAGAATGTCGTCTACATAAAGTAAAATCTGACTACCTTTTTGTGGGATAAATCCCGCCAGGTTGCTTGCCATTTCTTGTGCAAATATTGTTGGGCTTTCACAATATCCCTATGGTAATCTCGTATACGTATACCGTTTCCCCTGAAACATAAATGCAAACCAATGTTGGTTGTCGGGGTGTATCGGTATTGAGAAAAATGCATTACTAATATCTACCACAGAAAAATACTTCTGCTGAGGCTTCAAATCATTCAGTAAGGTGTGCGGATCTGGCACCGTTGGTGACCTTGGTATAACTGCATCATTTACAGCCTGTAGATCTTGGACCATACACCATTACCCGTTTGCTTTCCTAACAGGAAATAAGGGTGTATTACATGGTGAATTGGGAGAGTCTATTAAGACTCCTTCCTTAAGTAAGGCTGCTATTATAGGTTTGATCCCTATCTCTGCATCCTTTCTCAAGGGATACTGTCTTTTCTGAGGTCTAAATGCCGATTTTGGCGTAATGGTAACTGGTCCTGCTGTTCGAATAAGTCCTACATCTGATTTCCCTGTTGACCAGAGAGTCTCTGGTATGTCTCGCAAGGCTTTTTCTTCTTCTTCCAATAAGAGTAATACTCAGCTATTCTCACTGGCCTGTGAGTGCACAGCTGGGTGTGTCTGTGTTATCCAATTCAATTTCTGCTTCTGTACTCCTTGTTTGGAGAGTTCTAATTCTGTCTGCTTTTCTCACCTTGTGACTTTTTCTCCTAAGTCTGCCCATTTCAAACTTCTATTTTTGGTTAAGCTAACATGTGGCAATCGTTTAGATTTGTAAAGTGCTACAAATTTCTCGGGCAATGAACAGCTTATTACACTGTTTCCTTCTGTGTCCCAGTACAAGTTTCATAACACTAGCCTGTTTGCATGGTTTTGAAACAACTCCTGCTCATATTCTTTATCAGGTCCTGGTCTATTACAGTAATACAGAGTACAATGCAACAAATGTTGTTTGTCAATATCAAAGGAGGGGGATTTACTGATGGCTACATTCATCAGTTCTTCAGTTACTGCCCCTGGACCAGTCATAACCAAGTCCAGGCTGTACCAATAATATGTCTCACCCTCCGGTCGCACTACAAAAGTATCCATTTGTCGCTGTGCTTCCATACCCTGCATGGTTGGAACTACGGCTATGCCAAATATCTGCATTAAGTCTCTGCCCAAAAGATTTACTGGGCATTTTGCAGAAACCACAATTTAACTTTTCTGGGTCATTCCTGAAACGGGGTCTGTTATTGCTATATCATGGGAGAGTGGCTCCTGATTACAGCTGTCCATTAGCTGCTTTCACTAGTATATAATCTGGTGATTCTGAATCTTCCGGTAATTTGGAAGGATGTATCAGGGTCCGTGAAGCCCCTGACTCACACAAAAATTTGACTTCCCTCCCCTCTACTAGAAGCGTAACTTCCGGTTTTGTGTCTGCTAAGTAGAGCTCTAGGCTCAATAATGCTAAGTCTAAAATTTCATTTTCTTCAACATCTATAAATTCATGTACATCCTCTATCCCTTCTGTCGCATCCTCTACCCTTGCTACCACATTCACATTTGTCCTTTCCTGTTTGTTCTCATTCAGTGATTCCTGACTATCATATAGTCATTCCTCATCCTCCTTATCTTCCGTAGTCACCTTCTTATTTAGCCTGCAATCCCTTGCCAAATGTCCTTTTTTCCCACATTTAAAACATTTACCCCTTTTCTTTCTTTCTTCAAAATCTTTTGATCGTTTATCAGATTGTTTGTTTCCCTGGGCATTTTTCTTACCCTTTCTCCCAGTTTGTACTACAAAAACTTCTGACCCATCTTCTGCTGCAAATACTTGAGTTTTCTTCTTCTTTTTACTATTAAAATGCCTTTCTGCATGTCTTGCATATTCAAGTAATGGCTGCAATCTACTTGTTCGATGATCTACCATGTGCTTTGTAATAAAGCTGCTAATGGGAGTTATACTACCTTTTAAGAATGCATTCTTTAGCTGCTGCTCATATGGGGAATCATGTGTTTGATTTTTGGGTATCTGCATTCCGCAGTGGTTATTAAAACACTCTAATAATCTAGCATAATATCTATCAACTGTTTCACCTTCTTGTTGAATGCATTGATTAATGCAAGTCCAATCAGCCCTAGGCTTTCATTTTTCAGAGATTCGGTCTGTCAGACCATTTACTCTCTTATCCAATTCTGCATTACTATGTGGGAGTGGTCTAAGCTCTGCATCACGGGGATTCCAGTCGCCACTGATCATGTGCCAATCTGGACCTACAATTTGTCTAACTACTTTTTCTACTTCCTCTCCATTCAAATGGTAACTTAATCTCATACCCTGTAAGTCTTCTAAAAATTTTCTAAAATTTACTTTCGGATGGGGAATTCCCTCCGTGGCTTTCCAGACATCTTCCGGTGTCCACGGTCTATAAACTAAAAGAGTCGGATCCTGTCCTGCCTGTCCCGCCTGAGGATTTGGTACTTCTATGAGTGGACATATCTCTTCCTCACTCATAGCTTGTGATTTTCTATTCATTTCATATAATTCAATCTCCCCTCTCAAGTTACGTGTTCGAGACCTAGTCTCGATAGGATCCCTGACAAACTCTTTTGATGTTGTAGAAACAGCTGGGTATAGCGGAGGTGGATCAGCTTGTCCACTCGCTTCATATTCTGGTAAGGGAAGCGGAGGGGGCGAAGGAGGGGCCGTTGCTATTACCAAGTTATTATCTTCTTTGTCTAAGAACATTGCTTTTGAATTTTTAATCTTTTGTTCTCTGTGATTTGCTTCCTCAAGCCACCTATGTGCCTGAGGGACTCCTAGTTGTCGTTGCTTTTTTAATTGACCTTTTGCATCTGTTATAAGTTGTCTGACAAGTTTAATAAGTGCAAGTTTATCTAAATTACCATCAAATTTATATTTATCAACCCATTTTGTATAATACTTAACATTATCGGCACGCTGTAATTGCATATATTTCGCGTCTTCAGTTAGGGGCGGGTCTCAGGAGCTTTTCGTGCACTGATTTCCCATATTGCCTTAGCTAAGCTGTAAATTGTTATGTAACCCTTCTTATCACGTGGTACCACAGTTCTACACCTTTTCACAGTTTATCTAGAATACCTGTCTACCTATTCTGTTTCCCTGATCTATGACAAGACAGTAACCTTTTTTTGTCCCTGACCTGCACATGCAAATCCTCCTGACAAAAAAACAGTTCTGCAACCAGTCCCTGATCTTAAAACAGAAAAAAGGTAAATTCCTCCTTACCTGACCCTCCGTGAGTTGATCCACCGGATCGTTGACTCGTCCTCCAATCCCAGATCAGAAACAGTGGCTGGCCTCTTTCGAACGACAATTCAGTCGGAGGTCTTTCAAAACAGAAGAGCCGATTTGGCCTCTTCTCTGTAAGGGTACATGCCACCGGGCCCAATTCTGACCTAGGCCTAGAGCGAGAGGTACTTTCTGGTCCGAAGGACCAAACTGTCAAAGGAAAAATATACTTTTAAAATGATCAAAACACGGTAGGTTCAGGTTAAGGCACTTTAATCTTTCAGCAAGGAGACAAAAACATGCTATTACTGAGTTTGTCTAACCAGAAACAATAAATACTTTCATTTTTATACATTCTCTAACAAGACATTGCCTACCAAGCTGACATAACAAATTACCAGTCTTTTCATCATCACTTGTTGACCATCAGTCTCACGAATTTCTGCTGATTTATCATTTTTTCTGAGAAACTTCCTGAGGAAAACAATGTGGCCTTGATTACCACCAGTTAGATACATGTTATGTTACCATTCAAGGTACTATGGCTAATTCAAGCACAAAGCTAACAGTTCATTTCTCTAATAATCCTTTGTCTACATTATCTCTAAGCTTCTGCAGCTGTACATGTTCTCATGCTTCGAACAGAGCTGATTGTTTAGAATCATTACATTTACAGAATATAGTATTGTTCATTCATTCGTTCCTGACCTAGCAGATAAGCACCCGCTTCTCAAGTACATTTCCAAAAGGCATAAACATGAATATTGCTGTGCTAGCAATTACCAGGTCAGAGGGCATCTTGCAAGTTTCAGAAAGCACACTGCAGTTTTCAAAAAGCATCTTTTTCAGTCTCATATGAAACTCAATTTATATATAACACAGTGCATATAAAATAGAATGAAAAACGTGTTAATTCTCCTAACTATTAATTAGCATTAAGCATACACACATTAATACATATTTTTCTAACAGGGATGTTTTCACAAAAATGCAGACAACAAAATAATGCCTCTCGGTACTGATGTAATATTGGGGACCTTGTTCGTGGTATATACAATGTACGCTGCTAGATGACCCCATTCATTCATCAGCACTAATGTCATCATTTATAACACAGTCTGTAAAAAACACATTCGGCAAATATATACCAAGTGTAATCAGGACTGCTTCATAATATCTTAGCAAGATGAAATATCTTAAGAGCAACAGAAAAACTACCAACACAGCAGTTTTTACAGTCCTTCAATAAACTATTGCTACAAACTATCCTTTCATATTTAAATACCAGTAAGACAAGTTCAGTAATGCCAAACTAGAAATAAGATTCTCTGCACCAGATGACATACTTAAATGAGTTAACTAAAGAAGTACAGATCGAACAACAAGGGGAAAACAGGCTTTTGCAAATTACTGTATTTGTTAAAAGTCTAACCTATAGATCAGCTCTCCTCTTCCATTGGGCTTTGGGGAAAGTGTTAAATTGTGGTTTCACTGCAGTCTCTTCAAAAACATGCCCAGACACACCTACAGCTGAATGGGCAAAAAGGTGTGCCTTAATCTGAACAATCACTGCAGAAAATAACTGTAGCTGCATAGGAGAGCTATATTCATGATATGCAGACTGCAGCGGTTTAGCTCGCACATGTCCAGCCAGTCCTGGACTATCACACATATATTATCAGTGCGCAGTGTCTTAGGCTTATGTCTTTTTTTTTTCCTTTTTTTTTTAAATTTTGTTTTCACTCACGTAACTAGGTAAACCCACTAAGTAGAAGGTTCGAGGAAAGAACCTTCACTGCATAAACATGGACCCATTAAGTTTATCTATAAAACTATCATTAGAACTGAAACCTATAACTTAGTGAGACTAAAACATAGTCATTGCATGGAGACTAGTGTAGAGCAGCTTGCGTGTGTGTTGAACAGCACTGCTACTATATCTAACCCTGTCTAATGCCAAATCATACAGACCCCTCTATGATGGCCCTGTATAACAAGATATGGAATTATAAATATTTTCATTTTAAATGGTTAATGTTTAATGTATTACCACAATGGCATATTTCTTTTAAATGTGCAAATGTTTTTAATGTCTTAATGTTCTAAATTTTTGAATGTATTATTGTGGAGCTTTTGTCCCTAGGCCTCCACTGAAAATGGGTAAATGGCTCAGTGGACTTTCCCGGTCAACAAATGTCAATGAATAAATAAATAAATAAATATTGTAGAGCACCTGAATACAGGTCCAGACAACATGGATATACAATTTCCCAAATTCATAACCAGCGTGGTAGATATGGGCATGCTGAGACAATAGCAACTATGTCATTTACACAGATGACCTGTTAATCCTTAAAGAAACTAACACAGTATGTGAAAGATATACTTGCAGTTTTCTAGAAGGCAAAAATCTTGCTTACAAGCAAGATTGTCAAGAACACACAGAGATTCCATCCACCACATATAGTCTCCAGCACAAACACATAGACCACTTTATGCCAAGGCACTAAAAAGTAATCTTCAGCAACCTCAAAGATCTCCTAAGCCTAATAACGGCAACATCTATCCTCAGAAATCAAAAAGCATTCAACAGAAGCAACATCAAATACCACACATTCACCTACACCCATTGGAGTCCCAAGAGCAAAGCCCATAAGGCAAGAAAACACTTTTGCAGCACATTTTCAACAGTTTCATAAGAGCAGTAATGAAGGGTTACAAGGCACCATTTTAGAAAAAATAAATGTGTCATTATATGATATAAGTAATCTTAAAAAACTGCTTCTGTTTAAGGAAGCAGTATACATTCTTAAGTTTGATATTCTGCACCCACATGGGTTGAATGAAGAGTTAAATTGGAGATTGTTAATTTAATTGCTTAATTGTTTTATTGTCATGTTTTTTAGTATTTAGGCAAGCTCTTTTATGATGTTTCTTTACTCCTTGAAGGCTTTTTCAGCCAATATGTCAGAGAGAGAGAGATTTTTGTGCTTTATTGTGCAATAAATTTGCTGTGGAATCTGTGGCTGGTCATATTTTATTCATTTGTTCTGGTTTGTGCTGATACAAGAAAACACTTTATCCGGGATTCTTGTCATAGGGGACTCCATTGTATGACATTCAGATGCCTCACTCAACAGACTGGACAAGGAGAAGATAATGGTTAGTTGCGTATCTGGAGCCCAAATATGACTGGATCTGACAGGTTACACATGCACTCAATTCACTGCACTACAGGTACCAGTATGATTCTATCATAGTCCATCCATGTGGGTATAACGACCTGAGACATACCTTAATACACTATATGAAGACAGACATTATCGATCTCTCTGTAGATGTGCCGAAGTAGCATAGCTAGGATGGGGTAAGAGGAGCAACTGCCCTGGATGCAAAGTCCTTGGGGAGGCCTGATCAGCTGATCCTTATCTCTAATGCAATACTGGCTTTAAAAAGCCGGTATTGCATTTTTGGTCAAATCTGAGCACTGTAGCACTCCAACTGCTTCCTACATTGCAGCAGGCAGTTTACTACAGTTTAAAGTAAAAGAAAAAAAATTCTCTTTTTTTTTAACTAAAACCTGAGCAGATGTTCATGCAGGTAGGGTATAAACTCTAGCAACTGTTTGCTACATTTGTAACAAGCAGTTTCCTATTGTTTAAAAGAAGAAATTCATATTTTTTTTTATTTTACGTTTTATGTTCAAGGAGGTTCAGGGGCAGGGCACAAAAACATGATCTGAATGGCTGGGTGGGGGGCATGCTCTGCATCTGGTCAACAGGTTGGTATGCCAGTAGAAGGAATGTGACAATGAGTCCTGCATAATGGTTATGACAGTCATCATCTTTTCTCACTTTTCTCCCTGTCTACAGCTGTGAAGGTATTTCTGCTCCTTGATCTTCAGGACATAGTATTCTCACCTCCAAATGCATAGCAGCTAGCTCCAAAGATTGTTTACATAAAGATCTGCAGATCTGTTGAACTCCATTACTATTAATACTGTGAATGAATCTCAGACTGGCTCCATCAAAACTGAAATACCTCTGATTTCTTTGATCTCTTTCTGCCATTTTTTCTGTCTTACAGTGAATAGTTATCTTTTTCCATGTGAACACCTTTGTCATCTGTCCCTCAGTGTCCCTGTAAATCTAAATCCATTCAATTAGTGCAATCAGCCAATCCCAATGTCTAATACAATACTGGCATTTAAAAACTGGTATTGCATTTGTGGTCAGACTTGAACCCTGTAGCACTCTGTGTGTGGTCTAAAATGTAACAAGCAGTTTACTACATTTAAAGTTAAAAAAGAATATTTTTTTTTAACTAAAACCTGAGCACTGTTGCACTCTGTGCAGGCAGGGTAAAAACGATATCAATTGTGTGCTACAGTTTATAAGATTATTTTTTTTAACTAAAACATGAGTACCTAGTGCTTCCATGCAGGCAGGGTATAAACTGTAGCAATTGTTTGCTACATTTCTAGCAAGCAATTTGAAGCAGTTTAAAAGAAGAAATTACTAGTATTTTTTTTAATGTTTTATGTTCAAGGGGGGTTGAGAGCAGGGTGCAGAAATGGGACCTGAAAGGCTGGGTAGGAGTGTGTGCTGTGTGTGTGTGTGTGTGTGTGTGTGTGTGTGTGTGTGTGTGTGTGTGTGTGTGTGCGTGTGTGTGCCAGTAGACAAAATGCCCATTATTCTGCACTTGAAGAGCAGAGAGGGTGTGGTGCTGGTTCATGGCACTGGCACAGGTTTCTGGTTGAGACAACTATGCTTCTATTCAACGGCATTCTAACATCAACAAGGATGATGCCACAGTATGAGCAAAAGATGATGACTTCAATATTTTGCTAAGTTTCTGGAGTCATACGAGGGGAATTCAATACTTGTTAGCATGGGAGGACATGGTTAACAAACTACTTTGTTTCACCCTGGATGGTCTGCACTTGTCCCCCCCCCCCCAAGACTTCTGCATATTAGCTAAAACTTTATCCACCCCATTATAGAGCCTTCCACCTCCTTCACACCTTTTCTAGGCAATGCTAAGCTGACAAACATACCAACATAGCAAACAAAATCGACAGAAACCTAAAGGTTTTACTCCTCAATGCTAGGAGCCTAATTAAGAATCTTCACATCCTACAAGCTCTCCTCACTCTGGCAAATATAGATGTGGTTTTAAGCCACAGAAAGTACTCTCGCTGTGCAAGACTTCAGTGCCCTCCACACACTTAAACCATATCAGCTGCAAAGATGGTGACAAAATGTGGAGGTGACTCAATCTACATTAACAAGTTTATATCTAGATTGGTTAAACAGAATGATGCCGTTGAGTTCATCCATGTTCAAATCACCAAAGACAAAGTCCCTCATCATATCCCAGCAAGCTATATGTCACCCTCTATATCCCAAGTATTCTTAAAATCATACCTAGACATGCTAGAGGCACTCACCATCCAGCCAAATATCCTACTCATGGAAGACTTTAACTACCTCTGTATAGAATGGGAAACATACACTACCTCAAACTTACAGGCATGATTCCTAGACTTTATAAACACAAATATCCTTGACCAGATTGGGCACACCGAAATCAGACGTTTAAATATACTGGACCCAGTACTCACTAATATGGGAGAGTGCTGTACCCCCACACCCCCACACCCCCACACCCCCCCCATGTCTCATCCTCACTGGTAAGGTCAGGCCACAAACTTGTCTCCATCAAAATAAAAATAAACTTGGAAAATATAAATGACTGTATACAGGCTGCTCTACCTACCAGAAGTAAATCCAAAACAAACTCTAATATCAAACCACACTAGTGGAATCCTAACCATAATAAGGTATATAACTAAAGGAAAAACATCATTGCAAAATCAGAAATGGCAACTTTCATAATGACAATAACCCTCTAAATAAACTAACTAGGAAACTCAGAGGACTAATTAAGTCCAATAAGATCAATTATGAGGTCAAGATAGCCTCACAGGATAAAAAAGTCAAGATAACCTCACAGACTAAAGACAATCCAGATCCTCATCCTCATCCTTCGCTTGGATTTCGTTTAGACTAAAGACAATCCCAAGGTCTTCTACAGATATGTACAAAACCTTAAAGGCAGCAAACAACAGTGTGCTTAACTGGTATAAATGGTGCCATCTTAAATGAGTACAGCAACAGAGAGAATCTGCTGGCTGACAAATTCAGCTCAAATGTTTCCTTCTAGTATAATTGCCCCCATCCATTAACAGAGAACAGGTCCCCAACAGTATACCAGGTTGCTTCCCAAATAGCCTGAAACATGACCTATAAAGACCACTTGAATCACTTTTTCAACTACAGCCTTAAAACAGGCTTTGTACCATCTGACTGGAGAACTGCAATGGTTACCACTCTTCACAAGGGTGACCATCAATGACCCCAAAAACTACAGATCCATTAGTCTGACTACTCTAATATGCAAAGCCATGGAACAAATTATCATGATGGTGATCAGCAAAGACATAGGTAACCTCCAGATACTGGACCCAACTAAGTCGGCTTTGTCAAAGAGAGGTTATGCCTACTTAACCTGGTAGACTTCTTTGAGACAGTCACCAAGGCAATGGTGTGGTGAAAATGGTGCATACCAATGAAATACACTTGGCTAAGGAATTCAGTACAATACCCCATTTGGATATCATCAGCAAACTCCCCAAACTGAGCATAAATCCCTGCATAACTCACTGGATTGCTAGCTGGCTCACAGATAAGATCCAGGAAGTCAGGATTGGTGATATCCCCTCCACTATGAGACCGGTCACCAGCGGGGTACCTCAGGGCTCCTTGCTGGATGCATTCCTGCTTGGCATCTACTTGTCTGAATTCAAGGATAATGTCAAAAGTCTTTGGTTGATAAAGTTCACAGCTGACTGCAAATTGGGAGCTATAATTGATTCCTCCACCCCTAACACTAACATCTTCCAAGAGGGTCTAACAAAGAAAGATGACTGGTACCAAAGCCACAGATTAAAATGCAATGCCAAGAAGTATATTATAGCACCTTTTGGGAAAACAGATACCCAGATTAATTACTCCAGCAACAAGACATCTCTAAGAGGTGACTCAGTGTTAGAGATCTGGGTACATATGTAGACAGTAATCTGAGTTTTGACCTACAAGTGCATAATGCAGTAAGAAAATAATTTACGTTGCCCAACTTATAAGTAAGGGCTTGGTGTCCAGGTCCAAAGAGGTTATAGTGTCACTTTACTCATCCCTTATTTGACCTATCATTGAGTATAATGCCTCCTTCAGCATGTATCTGACCAGGCATATACATCACTTGGAGCACCCACAAAGACTCATCACCAAAAGAATCCAGTGTTTAAACACATTGTCCTCTACAGATTGCCTTAAAGTCCTGTCTCTGTACTCAGTCTCCTGTATGTTACTGAGAGGCAATCTATGCCTAGCATACAAGACATTTTCAGACCCAGCTCTGATGGACCTTTTGCACATCCACAAAAAGAACAGAACCAGAATCACTATACCCAAGGATTTAAATTTTACTTGTGACATAAACAGAGCATGTTGGTGAGACAGATATGTGTCTCAGAGGATCCTCACATTATGGAATAGGCTCTCCATCCATGTGAAGCAGAGTCCATCCCTAACTCTATTCAAATATAACCTTGACCACTGGATGGGAAATCAGAAATTCACCTCTAGTCTGGCCCCCATGTCTATGATAGCCAGACATAGACAGTAAATATACCCTAACTAACATACCCCCTCACCCACAGACAAAACCTTTAGCAACTTCCTAACTAACAAACCCCTACAAATAGATGCCCATGTTACAAAGGGATACAAGTGAATTGGGTGCACGACTAAGCTTATAAAGGACATAGTAGTCATTAGACTAGTATGTACATATGAAACTATGAACCAAATTTCTGGTCAATGAAGAAGAAAACCAAATGTCAGTAGCCTGGTATCTTCCCAAGAAAAGTGAGAAGTGGTGACATCTGTGTCACCTATCTCATATCAAAATCTTAGAGCACCACTGGAAGTGTTCATTTCACAAGGTGTTGCTAGCAGATGTTTGTAAAGCATAAGTGTGGATGCAAATTCATATCCCATAGCAGATAGTTTACATGTTATATGCTGTGTTGGCAGGGAGGGTAACAGAAAAAAGTCATAACATAAACTGTTCTACTTGCAACACAGTGATTTTCTAAGCATCTACTCATAAGCTTTCCAGCTATAAGAACAATGATAGGGGGTAATGTGTATCCATTTTTGATTTGTTCATTTGGTAAGCTCGCTAAATACAAGGATATCCTTTATAACCTTTTTGAGTATCTGTAGCTAATCTAAGAAGTGTTGTATGTTCTGTAACAAGTGCCTCTTCAAATTAGACACCTTGAAGTATTGATCGTTAAATGTAAGATGTAGCTCCTAACCTTCTGTGCTGTATGGCAAATGGCAATCACCTACTGAATTCATCCACTGGAGTTTAAAAGAAAGAAACCAAAAACTAAAAGAAGTCATAAAAGGCAACTCTAAAAACATTTTATTCAGTCTGCATTTGAAAGTGCTCTCTATGATCTCAGTAGTATTTTTATAGTTAAATGGCCAGCCTTGCCAACTCAAAATTCTTTGAAAGTTTTTCTATGGCCCTTAGAAGCATTGTGTGGTCATAGTGGAGTAACTAGGTTAGCTTGTTAGGCAGACAGGTGTCATATAGATGGCCAACACTAAACCGATACAGTCACAAGACTATGATCATGTAACAAGATCTTAAGGTGTCATTCATGTTTTCATAAGTGTATAATAGGCTAACCACCACTGCTGTCTTTATAAGCCTAGGCAAGCAACCCAAATGCATCCCACAAGTTATTCTGCCTTAAAGGTTATTTAAAGGGGGTATATGTTAGTTAGGGCATATATTTAACAGCTGTCTTTGTCCATCAGAGACATAAGTCTCATGCCAAGGGTGAATTTCTGAATTCTCAAAGGTTTATAGGGTCATAGATAATTACTCGGCTAACAACCCCAGGGGGTCCCCTTCACATGATCGACTTTTCACAAAGTCGAAATTCATATGGCCAAGACCATATGATCGACTTTTGAAAAGCCAGCCATGGGGAACCGCTATCTCTGTACAGTGCAGAATGTGAATATTTCCCTTTTCCATACTGTAGTGCGACCTCGGAGTTGGTATATTTAAGTTACGGGGGTTGGGGGGAGCAGAGCCCCCCATGGGGGGGTGCAGGGGGGGGCGTAGCTCCCTGCTAACAGTTTTTAGGTAAGTGTTCGTTGTGTTTTTTTTTTTTGTGTTTACTTTACATGGTCGGCTTTCCAAAAGTTGATCATATGGTCTTGGCCATATGAAAGTCGACTTTGTGAAAAGTCAACCATGTAAAGTAGACCCATATATATATATATATATATATATATATATATATATATATATATATATATATATATATATATATATATATATATATATACATATATTAATAGATATAGATATACTAACTTCATAATCACAAAACCATAGAAGAATCTGAAAAGTCCAAATAGTTTAAATCACAGCTTGTGCACGAACAGATACTGCACTGACAGTGACTCTCAGTGAGTTAAGAAACTATACTCAGCAACTTGCAACATCATCTGTTTCACATTGTGCCAAGGGTAAGGATGCCAAAATAATGAAATATTTGAAAGTGTTACTTTTCTGTTATCCAGTGTTCTGTATTCTGACTATAAAAACCTGCAGATGCCAAATATCTGAATTTGTTTCTGTAGCTGAGAAGCCAGTATTGCCTTTTCTGTAAAAATCTATATAGTAGTGGTTAATGCTTTAAGATGTACATTGCTGAATTGGGGGGGGGGCAGAAGTTTTATTATGCATGCATTTTTTCTGAAGAGAAAAGAGTCTCCACTAATGTCTTGTTTTGGATATCAACAAATAAATTCTCCCAGCCATTATTTTTATAACTATCTACTCAACTGATAGGTGTAATGACAACACGTTGAGCAGAGTAAACCTGACTTCCCTATCACAAATAACAATCTCCAGTTCACCTTCTGAGATTTCAAGGTGTTCATAAATAAACTGAGAGATATAATTCCTTCAGCATTCTGTGGTATAGGGTGGTGCAGTGGTGTAGTGGTTAGCACTGTTGCCTCACAACAAGAAGTTCTCTTGTTCAATTCTTAGGTGGGGTACCTTCTGTGTGGAGTCTGCATGTCCTCCCTGCATTTGTGTGGGTTTCTGCTGGGTGCTCAGGTTTCCTGCCACATTCAAAAGACATGCAGTGGGTGGATTGCACACTCTACATTGGCCCTAGGTGTGCATGTGAATGTGTGTGGTGCACCCTCTGAGGAGGGCTGGGACTTTGGCTGGCAAACTAAGGCCATTAAACCTGTAACTGCTACAGAAACAAGAAGGGCGCAAAAGTGCGTGTCTCATGCACCACACAGTGTGTAAACAAGAGAGAGAGAGAGAGCTGTGGTATGCCATAGGGCCCCTCCCACTGGGCTGTGCCTTTTTCACCTCCTATGGATAATGCCCAATAGGTTTCCTCAAAAGGTGTCCAAACTATGTCACCTGGCTTTTGTCACCATGAAGAAGTACGGATATCCAAAAACTGTTGATATCTTTAGATTGTCATAGATAGTAAGCCCAGCTATTTAAAAAAATATATCCTAATTTCTCATTTGTGCTGCTTTTATCTATGATATCATCTTTTATTTAACTTTTTGGAGCTCCTGAGCATAGGTAAGGATGATGGCATAAACAGAATAGTAAATTAAACACTTCATCTTATGTGCCAATCCTCAATTCACCATCACATTCTGGTACAAAGTCTGCCATGCTGCCACCAATGTAACTATCTATTGGTCAGTCATCTAATCCCCTCTACCTTCATTACATTTGCTTGAGAAGGTTATGACAAAATATTTCAACTATTCCACATGAGGCAGCTGTTCGCCCACCACCTCCTACAGCAAAAAAGTAAATCATTCCTTCCTAAGAGAAAGCCCTGACATTTTTCAGATGTGATGATTTTCATTCCTACTACTTTATACTCTGTAATGACTCACTGCAGTATCTGCTAGAAACAATCACCTGAGGCTAAGAGGACAGCATCTTCTACAAACAGCAAAAATGTAACCATCACATTCCTTAAATGGATATTCCCCAGACCATACATGTGCCACACTGAAAATTAATATGAAACAGCCCTCAAGAAAACTGGAAAATGGCTTTAACACACTGTGAACTTAGGTCGGGTGGCACGATGCCCTGGTAATCCTATGGGCTAGGCTTGTAATGTCTCCAGGGCCATTAGTCTAGTACACACCTATGAACCTATGAATACATCCAGGTATCAAACAAATGAAATACAGGTTAATTTCATAACACATTAATACCATCATTAAGGTCATATTATTTTCCTAAACTGTCACTAATGATTAAATGTCTGTACACAGACTAGTAATACAATGTCCTTGTCTCATGCAAGCCTCATATATTGGGAAAGATCCAGATTACCTGATAAAGCAGCAGATTACACAGGTGGTGGTTCCTTAACAGAGAGGTCATACTTTGTAAACTGTTACTGAATGGATTCTTGATAGCTATAGACAGAACAAATAAGGCAATTATCCAAAAAAATTACTTATGCTCTTCTTCCCTTGGGCAGTCTCCAGAGACATGAACTTTACTTAGTTATACTTGACAGTAATGTTTTGAAATGTCCAGTCCTGCTTTAGAGAGTCCAGTAACGTTGAGACGGAACAGACAAAAAAAAGGACTTACATATTTTAAAGAAACTCCAGCTCTACTCAGTGGCATACCGCCTGTTCAGGGGCGATCTGTGCCTGACGTATAAAGCCATGTCCAACTCGGAATTAATGGACATGCTGCACCTCAGAAAATCCAAATCCCATCGAGCTACGCGCTCGAGAGACTTGAACCTCAGCGCTGAAATAAATAGGACATGCTGGAGGGACAGATTCATAACCCAGAGGCTCGCTTCACTCTGGAATAAAATCCCAGTCCAGGTTAGGCAGAGTCCCTCATTGACTCTCTTCAAGAGGAATCTTGAGTGGATGGGAGATCGTAGGTTTAACCCGGGTATCACTTCTGTGTCACTGTCAGACAGAGGCACAGTATACTAACCTTGAAAAAGGGCATAGCAAAATTAATTTAAAATGAGTGGCGAAAGCCAAACACATTCTGGCTAGGCTTATAAATGCCCTAGGGCAGATAGCCTAATATGAACCTATGAACATATGTAAAGTCTGAGATGGCCATTTCACATAATATTCACTTTTTCAGAGGTATGGTGATCTCAGAATTAATACATGCAAGTTTGTGGTGGTGGAGTTCTTACACATGTGGGGATGCAGTGAATCTTACACCCATGCAATAAAGAGGTTTAAAGGAGAAGAACAATGTTTGATAGTCACTCCTGCTGCATTTGCGGTAGTTTTTTCAGCATGTCAGCACTCAGCATTATGAGTGCCAACATTTCAGTAAGGAGCCACAGCGGTTATTCAAAGCTATACTGTTATCTTGGTCAAGCTTTATTTCAACAATTGTCTGTCCGCTGATTCATTGAATTCATTGTCTTATAGTCCTTCCAATAGTCTGGAGGTCTCGGCTAAGTGTACCTGTTTTACACAGAATACTATGCAGTACTAGTGAAAACATGTTTGTATCCCTAACACCAGAATATTTCACTAATTCATCAGATCCTTTACAGGTCCACTCCAGCAAAGGGTAGTAAATATTAATTTCAAAGGTAGGGATCATATAGGATTGGCAAACAGTGATTTAGCAGTGCAGATAGTTACTATTACTCCTTAAATCTGAGGCCTCAAGCATGACATCAAAACAGATGTGTCTGCAACTGGAGGTCCATCTCAGCAATGGAATATGCAGGATCCCAAATTGCTAGTCTGTGAGACAGAATCAATGCTACATTGCATTGATCCTGGAATTTTTCAGCAGAAAATATATCTAGTGAATTTTCACATCCTGTTAGAAATCACTTTTGTATATCAGTTTATTTATTAAAAGGAAAGTCTTAATTGGAATTAAGCCAATTTTCAGCAGAGGCCCAGGGAGAAATACTCCAGATGCATATCTTTGTAACATGGGAGGAAACCCACACAAATGCATGAAGGACATGCAGACTCTGCACAGAAGGCACCCAGGCTGAGAATTGAACAAGAGAACCTCTTCTGTGAGGTGACAATGCTACCACTGCACCACTGAGCCATCCGAGTTACTTCTGGATCTGCATATAGCATTACATATTCAAGTGGTAAGCAAAAACCCACCAGCTGTACATGAAATAAAATTAAAATAAATTTTAAAACCGGGATAACTATCCTAGTCACTGCATATCCATCCTTGGCAGTGACTACCTTGCAGCAGATAGAGAAAATTGGCACATGTAGAAGTGATCCAGCAGTGATCCCCAGCTATGTTCTCATAATGCATCTAAAGATGATAAAGCCTAGGAAATGTAATGTGAATGTAGCCTTGTCCTTCACTAGCTTGGCACTGTGTGATACATGCCTATAAGGACAGTGAAAGCTAAAGGATCTTTGATTGTCAGTTGTTGTGATCCAATGTGGATCATGGGAATAAAACCAGATGCATACGATTATTCTTCTTTGACATTTTTTATTCTTTGTAAACACTATTAGACTCGCCTCATCTGCAGCTACAGTAGTCTGTTAGGCAATGATGTCCTTACCCGAGTGTTAAAAAAAACTGCCTGTACAGTGCCTTAAAGCTTCAGCTAGCATCTGGAATTATTGTAGATGTAGGATGCAGGAAGGACAGCTTTTGTTCAACCAGAATGAATTCATTTTAAATTCATTCATTCCTTATGCCCTGAATCAGCTGAACAAGATTAAGACATAATAATAACCCAGCTAAACAATAACTCAGCAGAAAGTCAAAACTCTGTGCTAATCATGCTATCATCATATGTAAATGTGTAACTGCAAAAGTTAGCTTCAGTTACACATTTACTGTTAGTCATTTACTTGATAATACATTCCATCTCACATGATTTCCACACATATAACTAACATTACATGAAATTAAAATAAAACCTATTTGTAAGTGTGATATTTCTATTCCTCACTACCCATCTGACCCATGAAATTCTATTTATTAACCTGGAATATGCATTCCCAACCATGTCATTTTTGGCTGTTTAGCTATAGGAATGTTTGATTCCATTTACTTGGTTAGATATACTATAGATAACTGGCTGGGAATTGCTTGGCATAAGAATCACAGCAGAAGCTAAGGTTACCACCCATCCCATCATCTGCAGGATAGTCATAGGTTGAACTACTTTATCCTATTACTCACTGTGCAAAGCAGTGGGACTTGAAAAGTTCCACTTTTCACTCACACTGAATTGCCGTGGAAAAGCCACAGTTACTTCCAGTTTTTCCACAGCACTTCAGTTATGCCGCCCTGTTAGGTTCAAGTGGTAAATCATGCAGCAACTGACTGCAATTCATGAAGGGGGCAGGGATTAAAGCAGGAAGAGCCTTACAAAGATTGTGGCTATAGAACAGTTTGTTGTTAGCACTTCTACAGCTGCTAACAAAACATAAACTAAGATTTGTCTTTTTTTATTCCAACAGCCTAGCTAACCAGAGAGAAAGCCAGCCAACCAGAGAGTCAGCCATCCATCCATCCATCTACCCAGCCAGCCATCTAATGAGCCATCCATTCATCTAGCCAGCCATCCATCCATCTAGCCAGCCAACCTTCCATCTATCTATCCATCCATCCATCTAGCCATCCAGGCATGCATCTAGCCAGCCACCCAGCTAGCCAGGCAGCCAACCAGCCAATCCAGCAGCCAGCCAGCTAGCCATGCCAGCAACCATCCATCCAGCTAGCCACTCTAGCAGTCATCCATCCAGCTAGCCACTCCAGCAGTCATCCATCCAGCTAGCCACTCCAGGAGTCATTTATCCAGCTAGTCACGCCAACAGCCAGACAGCTAACCATTCCAGTAGCCAGCTAGAGAGCTAGCCTCTCTAACAACCAGCTAGCCATTCCAACAGACAGTCAGCTAGCCACTCCAGCAGCCAACCAGTCAGCCACTCCAGCAGCCAGCCAGCTAGTCACCCCAGCAGCCACATCGCCAATCCACCAGTCATTCATCCAGCTAGCCACTCCAGCACACAGACAGTCAGCTAGCCACTCCACTGGCCAGCTAGCCAGCCAGCAACTCCAGTAGCCAGCTAGCCAGCCAGCCAGCCACTCCAGCAGTCAGCCAGCCAGCTAGCCATCCTATCACCCAACTAGCCACTTCAGCAGCCAGTCAGCTAGCTAGCCACTCTAGCAGCGAAGTCAGCCAGTCCACCAAAGACTGGGATTCTAGTCATAAGTATGTGCAAATAGTATTTT
>NC_056729.1:1098958549-1098966049 GCF_019279795.1 Protopterus annectens | reverse complement strand
TTTTTTTAACTGCCTGGCACTTCACATTATACTCTGTCTTTGACTGGGATCTCAACAAGTAGGACAGCACCTTTTAAGCATAAGCATTGCCTGCACCATATAATTTTAATATTTTCTACTGCACTTATCAGGAAACATGAAGCCAGTCTGTAGGCCTGAAGTTCTACACTACTCACTGTATTTTGTCCAGTACTGAGTTATGCACCATATAAACTTCACAATAGTTTTTTTGACATATGAACTGCTAGTTATACCACAATGAATTCACAATCTCAACAGTTCCATGAAATATAAAACAGTGCTATGCAAAGAAACAGGTTTTGCAGGAGAAAAGACTGTTCTGTTGTCTCTGAATTTCTTGGTAGATGTAAGTTGCCTCTGTTCCTCACCAAAAGAATCCTTATCGTAAAATGATCCAAATTTTAACAGGCTACCAATATGGCAAGTTTATTTTACTGAACACAGGCTGACAGTTAATCTGCTGATGATTATTAATGAATCTCACTTTTATATACAAACATTTGTAACCAAATGACAAGTCACTGCCTTCAGGTCCAGAGGGTGTTAGATAAGCCAAACAAAATTTCCATTATTGACATATGGATCTTTAAAGACACCAGATACAACAGTGACATTCTCAAAGTAGTCTTTCCTTTGAAGGTCATCAGGCCTTGGAAATGAGATAGACTCTGTGCCCTCTACATAAATAAAAACTACAAGAAAAGCCTAGCCAAGCTAGAGTTTTCACTATGTGATACTTTAAACCTCCTGTAATAGAAGCCCATTGGATATAAGTAAATGATCCCTTAATGACATCAAGTGTTTCAGCTATATGGCCTCTGAATGTCGATAACTTTTTACTTTTTCTTTGTAAGTCTTTCTGGATACATTCAGGTCAATAAAGCCAAATACCACTTGCTGTGGACATGCATGTTTCAGCCTTCTTATGACCTTGTCTGCACAGCATAAATCGATTGTTTGGCTATATTTCAGAAACACTGGGTTTTTACACCCAGCTGATGTCCATAACCATTTAGTCTGCAAAATATCCTAACAACATCTAAACCAAAAAGTAAAAAAGGTCAATATAGACAGCTCAGAAGAGGTACACAGTACTCTGAAAGTGTGTGAGGTAAGCTGTTTTTTGTCTGCTGTCCTGGAGATGTACAGTCATGAACAGGGAGTTGAGTTACACAACATAAGGCTAGAGTATTGTCTGCGTGTACATTTAGTGTGTAGATTGTACTGGTAACAAGTTAGCCCATGATTTCAGGACATCCTGCCCCTCAACATACTTCTCACTACTTGAAGTAAGGATATGGTCATTGTAACCTATGTGGAGGCCTACACTGTTGAGCAAATCATTCCCATACACATAAAGTTTCCCTCACTGTAGTAAGGTAGAGTTGTTTTACAGCTGTTAACTTAGGTGTCCCCTACTGTTGCCAGCAAGTATAACTTCTTTACATTGTACATAGCTGCATGTCCTAATTTTGTGGATGAGCCCTATAAGAAATGCATATGTACCAAGCAGTGCCAAGTACACATGCCATATATATTTCAATATTTGTTCCTATAGCTATATAATGGCATACCACTCAGAGCAATCCCTTTCAGTATAGTATGGCATGACTATGTTACTTTTTTGTCTGTCATCCTACCTGTTCCAGCAGTATACATTCTATAGTCCTGTGTCATGTGTTTACAAATGTGTTGAGGTCTAGAAGGCACAGTGAACAGAAGAGGCTTGATTATTTCAACCTTGATGAAAATTATGTCATTCTACAGGTGTTCAGAACCCATGAGAAGTAGTAGTATCATTTGAACCCTGACACAGGAACCTCTGTTCCTAGTACAGTAAGCCAGCATCATGGCCGCAGGTCATAGTCATGCAGTTGCATCATTGGAAGAAATAGTCTATAGCACAGAGAACTCCTCACTTCATGACCTTCATGACCCTTCTGTGACTTGCTCCACCTACCCAGTGTGTGTGCTGACAGCTATGTGTCATTGTGTTCCTAGCCACCAGTGCACATGCTGAAGACTGAGATCCGCTGTACCACCCCTCATGTGTGGTAAATGTAACCTGACTAACATTGTCTGATATTCACACAGCATGTAACACACTGGGTCTGTGTAACACTGCACTGTCATTGTGTGCCCATCAGTGCCCACTCTTCTAGAGTAGATGTCACTGCTTCAGCTGCACTTCAATGTCATGTGCCTGATGCTGATGCTGCCAATTACTGCTGCTCTACTTTAAGCATATTTATTTATTTTTTTCATTTTATTGACCAGGTTAGTCCAATTAGTCCAATGGTCTCTTTTCAAGGGAGACTTGAGATGGTATTTTTACTGAAAAGGGGAAATTTGGTCTTCTAATCTTTCTTTATCACTAGGTGGCACTACAGGGATTCTGCAGTGGTGAAGAGAGAGACATCCAAGATGGAGGAGAGGAGAGGAAATGCTGACAATTAAATGGAGCCAGAAAATATGGACATTTTGCTGAGTATTGATTGTGAGGAAGGTGTTGTGACAACAGTACAAGAAGGAAGTTTAGCTATAACAGTCTTGATGGTGATGGATTTAATGAACCAGGGTAATCCAGAAAATTGCCAAGATATAAAACTGAGTGGTTGGGTAGAAAGATTGATCATTGTGGAAGCAGAAAAGTGTATTACAGTGGAATCAGAGAAGGAGGGAAGTGTTTGTCTAGTGGACAAACCAGTTTAAGAGTGTTGCTCTTCTTATTTGCATTAAGAAGATATTGAGGCTTGGGTGTTCGTTTAAGTAGTTTATTGTAAACAAATACTTCAGGATGGATGGCAGGAACATTAAACTTAAACAAATTATCTAACCAACTGACTGACTACATACTTGCATGCTCACCCTCTGGCTGCCACTCAAAATGGCGCTCTTACTTGCATGTGCTCAGTACTTATATACATGTGCTGACTCACTGGAAAGCTTCTTAAAGGTATATCACGCACTCTGATCTATATCCTCCCTCTTTACTGAGCTGTCTCATATAAATAACAACATTAACAGGCATGCAGTTATACAGACACTAATAAAGAAAAACAACAGTCATGTCCAGGTTGCCGTGTATCTGGAAGTAGGCTTCGAGATGCTAACTGATCTCGTGACATAATAGTTAAGACTGAGTTTAGCAATGGGGAAAGTCACTGGGGAATGTTCTGCCTGTGGAGTTTCAGGGATTTTCTCAGGAATGGGGATTGCTGATGGAATGTTCTCTGGAACAGGAACATTGGACAAGTCACTCTGAGAACTACAGTCTTTGTCACAAGCAAGATGCTGTAACACTGGTTTGGACACTGGTAGCAAATGCTTCCGTTTTGTCTGAATTCCATTCCTTGTGATTCCACAATGTATGCTCTCAGCTCTTGGCACAAACTTTTCACAAATCCAATGAGATCAAAATCTTTTGATGTCTGCATCCTCACTATCCCCTTTTTTCAATGAACTGAACGGTTTGCTAGTTTTTTCATAGTAAGACTTCTGGGACAAACGTTTTTTTAACAGTTGGGCTTTTACTACTTTGTTTTTTCTTAGCACTTGGAACCAATAAATTACTGCTGCTTGGTAATGTGGTTCTGGTTTGTCAAGACATAAGTCTCTGGGCAGGTAAGCCAAGATGGTTATCACGAGGAATGTTTCTGAGATTTAACAAGTTTAGAAAAACATTGGTATTGTCATGTCTGGATTTCTCTAACAGCTGTTTTGTACTTTGAACTGCATGTTCAGCCAAGCCATTTGACTGAGGGTATTCAGGACTACTCGCAATATGAACAAAGTCACACTCTTCTGCTGACTTGTAAACTGTGCACCATTGACAGAAATAACTCTGTGTAAACTACCATGGACAGAAAAATGTTGCTTCAACCTAATAATAACAGTACTGGAAGTTAATTTGGGACGTAGGTCAATCTAGAACCAATTTGAATAAGAGTCTACTAACACCAAGTAGTGTTGACCATTCCACTCAAAGATATCTGTGGCTACTGATGACCAAGGTATTTCAGGAATCTGGCTTAACTGAAGTGGCTCCTTCTGTTGATGTGGCTTTGTACTATTACATACTGAACAAGGTGAAAGTACTTTCTCAGTATCTCTTGACATAAAAGGCCAAAATACTAGACCTCTCGCCCTTCTTTTGGTAGACTCCGTTCCTGGGTGGCCACAATGCAAGATCTTAATATACTCTTGTTGCAAGGATTTTGGAACAATCACTTTAGGACCTTTCATGATGATACCATTGTCTGACAAAATTTCATCTTTGTATGGAAAATATGGTTGCACTTCTACTTGCAAACAAGATTGCTTTGAAGGCCATCCTCAACTGATAAAGAGGTTTAGCTTCTGGAGAATTGGATCTGAAGCTGTATGAGGTCTGAGCTCATCAGGACATGTGGAAGAAAAATTTCTCACTTCTATTACCTCAAAATCAAGTTGCTATGCTGTTCTTTGTTTTTTCTGTGCAATCTGGATAAAGTATCAGGAAGAAAAAGATGTTTGCCTTTTGTGTAAATAAGATGGAATACTTCTACAATTTGAGCATCATGCATTGCATTCTAGCTGGAGCTGTATGCATAGGCTTTCTCAAAATAGCAAAAAGAGGTTAATAGTCAGTTTTGTGCTGGATAGCTTGACCATAAATATAATCATGAAATGTTGAACATGCAAACACAATTGCTAAGAGCTCTTTGTCAATCTGGGCACAATGCATCTCAGTCTGGGAAAGAGTTCTCGATGCATAGCTTACTGGTCTACCCTCTTGAAGAATGACTGCACCTAGACCAAATTTAGAAGCATCACAGGAAAGAGTAACTGGTTTGTGAACATCATAGTAGCTAAGAGTTGGTGGGTTAGCAATTTTCTCTTTCAGGACATCATATACTCTTTGGTGCTGTTCTGACCATGACAAAAATTACATCTTTGCATGTCAGCTCTCATAATGGTGATGAAAGCTGGCTTAAATCTAGAATGAACTTGCCTAGATAATTGAGCTTGCCAAGAAAATGTTGTAGGGCTTGAACACTGTCTGGAGCTGGTGTTTCGAGAATTGCTGTTTACTTGGAAGGATCTGGTCGTAAACCTGAACTGGTAAACTAGTGACCAACTTGCACTTCTGAGGATTCAGCTTAAGATTCACTTCATGTGCTCTTTCCAAAACTTTCTTGAGGTTTCTGTCATCTTCGACTTCACCATTACCTCCTACTAAAATATTATCTACTATAATAGCACAGGGATAGCCAGAACAAAAATTTGCTCCATTGTACACTGAAGGACTTCACTAGCAGAATTTATTCCAAATGGCATTATCAGAAATCTGTATCTTCCAAATGGTGTACTGAATGTCATTTACAATGAAGATTTTTGGTCAAGCAAATTTTGTCAAAATTAACTCTTTACATCTAAGAGAGAAGAAAAACAGTGGCATTTGGCATGAGGGCAGCAAACTCTTCTACTGTGCACATTGGATGATGAGGTCTTTTTAATGCTCTATTCAGATCTCTTGGATCAATGCATATTCTATCAAATGAGCTTTTGTTATGTGCTACCACCATGGAAGATACCCATTCAGTATGTTCTTCTACTGGACGAATTACTCCTAGCTGCATCATTTTGTCTAGCTTGGCTTTGTCTCTGTTCTGCATAACTACTGGAACTTTCCATGCTGGTCTGGCAACTGGGCTGATCTTGGGGTCTAACTTCATGGAGTACACAACTGGTAGTTTGCCTAGTTTGACTTCAGAAATATCTGTATGCTCAGAAAAAAAAGTTTGGGCCAAATATGAGGTGTTGTCATGCAGGCTTGCATGGCGACCTTTTTTATTAAATGAAAGCAGTCCCATTTTCAAACTGTCTCTGAGGCCTAATAATGACTGCACATATCTCATGACTATGAAAAATTGCAAGTCATAGCTGTTCCCAGCAGAGTAACATGAAAGCACTACTGAGCCCTAGGTTTGAATCTCTTCACCACCAGAAGCAATAAGCTTCACACAGTTTTGTCAACTGAAGTTGTTCTGCAGCTTATACTCTACCAAAAGTTTCTGCTGACAAAACATTACACTTTAAGCCAGTATCTACTTTGAGTGCTATAAGACTCCCATTAATCCAAACAGTACAAAAGTCTTAATTTTTTGCCCACAGATCTACTGCATTGACTGTTTCACCAAGCACAGGCACACCATCAACATAAAAAGTAGGGTCGCAGCTTTCTAATTGATCAACTTGCAGCTTGGAATGCCCACTTTTATTAAAATAATGTATCTTATTTGATTTACAAAACCTTTTAAAATGATTCCACTTATTGCAAGAATAACACTGATGACCAAAAGCTAAGCACTTTTCTCTTTTGAGTTCTTGATTTCTACCACAATTACGATAGTTGACTATGAGGCTGGGTGGGGGTACATTTTTTGACTTTGCTGACTCACCCTTATGCTTCACAGAGCATGCAGCAAAGACTCAGGGTTTCCCAGGGACTGTTACAGGACCTGCAGTAGTGCCTGGGCCTGTTTCTTTTAACCATGTGCTGCATACTATCAAAATGAGCTTTGTTACTGTGCCTTCCACTGCTATTCTCATTTGTAAGCATACTCGTGTGCTTTTCTGTAAGCTCATATATCTGACAAATATCAATGGCCTTATTTAATGTTAAATCACTGTCTCAAAGCAAACTCTTTCTCACTGCGTCATTATTAATACCACACACAAGCCTGTCCTTTATCAACTAATTTCTTAAATCACCAAATCTGCATGTTTTAGCCTTCTTTCTCAAGTCAGTTATATATGCTGCAAAAGCTTCACCAGGCTTTTGATCCCATGTTTAAAATAAGCGTCTTTCCATTGTAATATTTGCTTTGGGGTTACACATGTCTCTAAATTTATGTTTTAAGCAGTCTGGGTCTTCCCTTGTTTCAGCCAATACCACTATATTGCTGTCTTCCCCCTCCCCTGCAAACACAGCAGGTGCATACACAAATGAACACTTTCTTTCAGTGGCCTTTGAAACAGCTAAGTTAAGCAAAAGAAATGCTTTTGTACACGTGTCTCTGTGAGAAAAAACAGTCTGTATGAAAATATCGTATTCCTTCTCAAACACTCTCCAATTTTCTGCAATATTGTTATCAAACACAAGCTGTGCAGGTCTGTGAAATTTTTCTGCCATGCCTACAGATTATGGTAAAACGCAATGCAAAATGGCCCTTGTGATTATATACGAAAATTCACACACAACAGATACTTGTAATAATATTCAAAAGCACAAATTGAAAAACTGTACTCTGCGAAATATGCCTTGAAATAACTGTACTTTGTGAAATATTCTTCAAATTGACTGTACTTTGTGAAATATCTACACTGTAATACTGCACACACTTGCAAACACTTTGCACACTTTGGATATTTTGAATAAATTTAGTTAATACAAAACAGTAGTACATAAAGAAAAAATATGGTCATTTTCTCTTT
>NC_056729.1:1098941049-1098953549 GCF_019279795.1 Protopterus annectens | reverse complement strand
GTTGCTTGCATCTTGTGGGTGGGGCTTAAAATGCCAAATATCCTGAGATTTTTGTGATAAAATATATTGGGTTGCATTAACAATTATTTTGTTCATAGGTTCATAGCTTGGTATTAGGCTATCTGCCCGAGGGCATTTATAAGCCTGGCCAGAATGTGTTGGCTTTTGCCGCCCCATTAATTAATTAACTGTGCCTCTGTCGAGCAGAGCCAATGACGTGATACCCGGGGTGTATTTTCTGTTTCCCATCTACTTGTCAAGGTTTCTCTTGAAGAGTGTTAGTGAGGGGTTCTGCCTAATGTAATTAGGGATTTTGTTCCAAATCATGGGGAGTCTCTGTGACAGGAATCTGTCCCTCCAGCATGTTCTATTTATTGTTATGGTGAGGTTTAGCTCACTAGAGCACGTGGCTCGCTGTGACATGGATTGCTTTAGGCGGAGTATATCCACTAATTCTGAGTTGGACATGGCTTTGTAGGTCAGGCAGAGATCACCTCTGAGTAAATGATATGCCACTGAGTACAGCCTGAGTTTTTTCAGTCTGGCTACATAGAACATATGTTTGAGGCCAGTAATCCTCTTGGTGAGCTACTTTTGTGGTCTTTCCAGCTGTTGGAAGTGTCATGTGAAGTACATTCCAAATGGGGCATTGTACTCTATGAAGGGCCTGATGAGTGACGAGTAAAGGGGCACTATAACTTCTCTATTTCTGGATGCGAACCCTTTATTAATTACTTGAGCTACATAGAAGGATTTCCTAAATACTTTGGCGATATGATTGTCAAAAGAGAGATTACTGTCTACCTGAGTCCCCAGATCTCTTACTACCTCTTTTGTATTAAGGGGGCTGCCACCTATGTGGTAATTTGTGGGTGTTTTGTTTTTCTCAAATGGAATGACTATGCATTTTTTGGCATTTAGCTTGAGGACATGACTTTGACACCAGGTGTCAGTCCTAGTGAGGCCCTTTTGGAGGATGTCTGTGTCAGCCGGAGTGTCAGTTATGGCTCCCAGTTTGCAATCATTGGCAAACTTGGTTAGCCATAGTCCTCCTGTGTTTGCCTGTACTTCTGAGAAGTATATGCCGAACAGTATCTGAAACACCTTAATATTATTATGAAACAATACAAATATACTCATTTTGTACAAGAGTGAGTTTTTATTTTGGCATAAAGGTCAAGTTTGGGTCTTTATGCTGGCTGTTGCTATAATTTGTCTTGCAAAATCTCACATTTCTGTAAAAATATATATGGCAGTAATTTCCATATATTGTAAAATGGGTATATTAGGAAACTTTGTTTTATAGTTAAGTCTGTTAAATGTCCTATATATCTAAACTTTGTGCATGCTACTTTTTGAACCAATGTAAACTTGTCACTGTCTCTCTCTTTACTGTGCACGTCTGGGCTAAACCTGAAAATGGTACATTTGGATCCACATTTGATCCCATTTAATTAATGAAACTTAAATAAAATGTGCATTAAAATGAGCTTGTTCATTGGACCAGTCCTCCTACCCAATTATCAAATGAATAAATAAATGACACATCTCATTTACTATGTTGCCATTGTTTTTAATGGTGTTAACTCCATGGTATGGGATATAGACTTGTACGTAATTTTTACTGCAGGAATCTGAGAGCTAAATATATTTATTTTATACTGTATACCTATTTGAACTTTACTATTGTATCACTTCTTGATTACTGCTTTTTTAGTAGGGCATTGAAATTCTGACTGCTTTCACCCTTGATAATGCTGTGGGATGATTTTTCTAACCATTTTGGATGGAAACTATTTTTTCTTTTGCTCTAGCCTCATAACACTTATAACTTTACACAACTCTACAAGATTACTTTTAGAAATACTGACCCTTCCGGATTATCTCCATTTCAAGGCAATGTTTCCATGTGCTTTTAAAGTATTCCTTGAAATTCTGTCTGTCTTTACCTTGGGTTCTTCTACTGGACGACTTACAGACATTTGTTAGTCTTTTTCAGTTCAAAGATTTTTTTTGTACTGGTCTCTTAACAGGGACAGGACACTTGTTTGTCTGTCTTTCGGCTTTTTCCCTGTAAGGGGTCGCCACAGCGGAACTCCGGTCTGCTAATGATTCACAGTAGATTTTTTACAAAAGTCCGAGGTGCCAGCTCGATGCCCAACCTTCAACGAAGGCACGCCCATTTACGCACGCATGTCTTTCGAATGCTACCCAACCACGGGGGGGACATGCAGACTCCACACAGAAGGCACTCCCAAGCCAATCTGAGAATCGAACGTGAGAACCTCTTGCTGTGAGGTAACAACGCTACCGCCATACCACCGCAGCATTCAGGGATGGGATACTATATTCCTAAATATAAACAAGAACCTATTCATACCTGTGCCTCCTTTATCCCCTCTTTCAGTTAAATATTAGATCATTGTCATATTAGTTGCATCTATTCTTAACCAATGCTTTCATATTATTTAGATAGTACCACTCTGTAGCTGGGATGTGTGCATGTTGTGGATTATTCTTGCTTGCTTACTGGCTATTAAAACATTGTGCTCCAGTATCAATATCACTTTCCTTACATTCAAACTTTTTACCTTATTTGACAGGGAATAAAAGTAATTTATAGTGACTGTGTCATATTTGCAGATAAGCTAGGAGTCATACAATGCTATCCTGCTGAGAACACACCCTTCACGTCCAACTTCAATGCCTACTACTTATTCAGATTCTTTACTTTGAAAGTCCCCATGGCTGGTGGAGGGTTATCTATATACCTCCAGAGTTCCATCATAACTGGGCTTATACAGTGAAATAATGACCTAGAAATGGTCCATGCACTGTTAATGTAAATAAGATAATCTATTACATACTAGCCCATTACCAATCCCCTTTCATGTCACTAGCAACTTATGAAAACATGCATAAACAAACTGAGGTCACCATACCTCTCAACCTACAGACGTCAAAAATACAGACAAAGGCTCTTAGAAAGCAGATATATCCAGCCAAAAATATGGACAGCTAAATTTGTATACCTATTAATTAACATCATAACTCCTACTTCACTATGACTATGACCGATCTGACTGCACTAACAGAAGAGGTGGTGGAGTTGCTTTAATCTACTCCAACCTCCTAACAATGACCCCATACCCTAACACCATACCCTCTTTCAATAATTCAGAACTACTCATTGGTATACTAAAAATAAACAACCACAAAAGCATCTGTATTATTTCCCTCTGTATTCCTCCTGGTAACAATACAAATACTATGGAAGATATCCTCTCATGCCATACCTCTCAAGTGTACCTCATTATAAGGAGCGTACCTCATTTGGGGTCTTAAAAAGTTCATGTTCCTCGAAGTTCCTCAAATTTCCACATTGAAAGGGTGTGTCACACATTCAGTGTTAGGATTTTTTAAGTGAAATCCATGGTAAATAGAAAAAAATCATATTAATTCATTAAAGGATCTTCTTTATAAGTAAAACCAATATATTTTAACCATCCTATGACCTTCCTAGTTGAAGTTGTTGGTAAGCCATTAGTATGTGTTCCACATTTTGCCCATTTGTTCCACATTATGAAGGCGAGTGTTCCTCATTTTGGAGATGGAAGGTTGAGAGCTATGCATGGTCATCTTCCAAAATTAAAGTAGAAACCTTTATTTTGGGAGATGTAAACATTGACTGGGGAAAGATTAGCAATCCTAACCCTTCCATTACTATCAACCTATTCAACTACGCTCAACTAACTAACTCCATTACTAGACCTAACAAAACCAACCCCCCCCTGGCACCATACTTGACTGGATACTTGTATCCCATCCTAACAAAGTTATAACATCTGGTGTCAATCCTGACCCTTTAGGAGACCACCTCCCTGCCTTCTCCATTCGAGCCACCCCCACCTCCCCTCACTCCCACCACTTTATTCAAACTCGTAACCTAACTAACTTTGATCAAAATTACTTCTCTAACTCCCTTAAGCTAACTAACTGGAACCCCCCAAAAACACTGCCTCTAGACAAAGCCATTGACTATTTCAATTCTGCAAAGAGACAAAAAAGATTATGCAGCAAAGGGACAAATCCTGGAAAGCTTACCTTAAAAACAAACAGCCTGAAATCTTCCTTCAGTTTAAGCAATTTAGAAACCTGGTCAAAAAACTAGTCATTACAGATAAAAAGTCCTACTACATCAAACTACAAGAAAACCACACAAGAAATCCCAAACAATTTTGGAACTCCATTAACTCCCTCCTCAGACCTGGTACAAAAAACAACCCATGCCCAGACTCCAGCAAATCTGACCCTAAAATTGCCTCACTGTTCAATTCCTTCTTCACCTCTTCCATCGCCAATCTAACCAAAACTTTCTCCAACAACAACTCTCCCCCCTCATATCAATCTTCCCTTCCCTTTCCACCCCCCCACTTTCGAACTCAAACCCGTACCCACCGACCTAATAAAGAAACTGCTCCATAAACTCAAGCCTTGCTCCAATGCCCCTGATAACATCCCAGCCTCCTTCCTAAAGATAGCTTTTGATTCCATTGCTATACCTATCAGCATCCTAATAAACAGGTCTCTACACAAATCCTATGTACCCAAACTCTGGCATTCTGCTTTCATTCTTCCACTTCACAAAGGTGGCAAGAATTGTAATGTCTCTAATTTCCGTCCCATTGCCATCCTCTCCCCTATATCGAAAATTCTAGAAAAATGTATCCACCTGCAGCTCTTGCCTTTCCTTACTGAACACCAACTCCTCTCTCCTAGCCAACACGGCTTCCGCCCAGGACACAGTATTAACACCACCCTTCTCTCCTTCCTTCATTCTGTGAACTCTGCCCGGGACTCCAGTAACTTAGTATCATCTGTTCTACTAGATCTATCCAAAGCCTTTGACACCATCTCCCACTCCCTCCTTCTAAACCATCTCTCTAACCTCAACCTTAGCCAGAAAGCTCTTTCCTGGTTCACTAGCTACCTTTCAAATAGGTCCCAAGCTGTGAAATGGGGCCAAGCAACATCAACCTTCCTTCCTACTCCTACCGGAGTACCACAAGGTTCCATTCTTGGCCCATTATTATTCAATATCTTCATTAACGACTTCCATAAAGCCATCCTCAACACTACAATTGCGCAATACGCTGATGATTCTACTCTGATCTGCCACGCCCCTAACCAAACTGAGCTCCAAGCTCTAACCCAAACAGCCTTTTCAACCACTGAAAATTGGATGTTCCAAAATCATCTCTCCCTTAATGCCAACAAAACTAAGATCCTCCTCTGCCCCCCTCAAAATCCTCATCGCTTGATAAAAATTCTTTCCATATTACCAGCCTTACCAACTCCACTATTGAGATAGTAACCTCCACCAAACTTCTTGGTGTTACAATTGATGACCAGCTGAAATTCAATACTCACATCCAGCTAAACATCAAAAAAACACACATAAAACTTGGCTTATTGTACAGAAACAACCACTTTCTGTCTCCTTCCACTAGACTAACCCTTGCCTCTACTTACCTCCTTCCCTCTCTACTATATGGCGCCCCTCTGTTCACTAATCTATCATCTACTCTCACCTCCAAATTGGAACAATGCTATAACAAAATATCCAAATTTGCAACCAATGCCAAATCCTCCACTCATCACTGCTCCTCCCTTCACTCTCTAAACTGGCTTGAACTCCCCAATCATCTTACCTTTCTCCAACTCACCACAGCCCATAAATTAGTGTTCCACACAACTAACTGTCCTGCTCTTTCCAATATTCTTCTACCCTATAACCCCCTTAGATCTTCTCACCAAAACCTGATCACAGTACAAAAACCCAAGCGCCCTGCTGGCCAACTGCTCTTATCGTTTACCCTAGCTAAAAATGGAATGCCCTACCCACCTGTCTAAAAACCTGCAACAACCTAGAATACTTCAAAACCCAATTTCATTCCCACCTTTATCTAAATAGAATATGTAACTGCACTCTTCAACCTACACCTTTCAAACTATCCTCCTCCTTCTCTCCTGGCTAATCTCTATACTTAACTAACCTTTTTCTAGCCTCTCCAAAAATACTAGCTGTATAAGATACTAATACTTTTTGCACTATATGCAGAAGCTACTAAGCCACCCTAGGCTGACCTCCTTTCCCCCTCACCTCTTCTAAAATACTAATTTGCATAAGCTGCTAAACAGTAGATTGTCTCTTTTATAATATCCCATAAATTTTTGTTCTTTTTTTTGTGCTGAATTTTATCTGAAACTGTTAATACTTATGTAATTTTTAGCCTTCTGATTTCAGTATTGTGGACTATCTGTAGCTACCTGTTAATGCTATTGTACTTTTCGTCTGAACTCTTTTTTTGTAATAAATACTGTTGTTTTTGTGGAGCTTTTCTCCCCGGGGCCCCACAGAAAATGGGCCCTCAAGCCCAGTGGACCTCCCCGGTAATCAAACTGAAATGAATAAATAAATAAATAAATAAATAAATCAGAAACAAGGCAGAGAAAGGTGTCAAAATGAATCATACAGGCATAGTAATTCCAAAGTGGAGGCCTTTTTCTTTTCATAAGGAAAAGTGATGGTGGAATACAGAAGTACAGGAAGTCATGAAAAGAAAGAAAGAAGCAGTTCAGGAAAACGTGGAAGATGGAAAAGATTGACCAGGCTAGGAAGGTGTACTGGTTGGATGGCTAAGAAAGGAGTTGCAATAGCAAAGAAAAGGACATCAGAGGCACTCTATCAACTTCTGAAAAGTGACTCAGTAGGTGGCACAAAGACACTGTATCAGGTTGCAAGACAAAGACAGAAAGATAAAGAAAACACCCTTCATAAGGGATGCCAACAAAAACCTGCTCACCAGTGCACAGGACATCAAAGGAAGAGGGGAGGAGTACTTTCAGCACCGTCTGAATGAAGAAAACCCCATAGAAGCTGCACTGCCCCAGACACAGCCTACACTGGAGACAAGAGGTGTCCATCCTAGAAGAGGCAAGAATAGCACTAAGGCAAATGAAGTCAGGGAAAGCAGCAGGCTCAGATGAGGTTACAGCAGATATGATAAAATGAAGAAATGAGGACAAAAGAGCAGAAGCTAAAGTAGCTGCAATTGCAGAAAAGATCAAAGGACAGATTATAGTGGTTCAGGCACATGTGCAGAAAAGCAGAAGACAATCTGGTGAAGATGATTTGGGACAGATAGGAAGAAGGTCAGGGGAAATGAGGGCATCCAGCAAAGAGGTGGATGGATTGTGTGAGAGAAGATCTGCGACAGTCAGGCATGAGTGTTGAAGAAGGCAGAAGTAAGGCAATGAATCGAGAGAGATGGTGACAGTTAACATGATCCCTGACCCCATGTAGAAAATGGGGAAAAAGGGGGGTTAGTGATGATGGTAAGATGGATAGTAGACTGTCTAAAACATAGAATCTTCATAGTGTCAGCGGCAATTGTCTTACCAGGAAGCATGAAGGCAACCAGTCCTGTCCCGAGTGCTCAGTATTTAAACACCTTCTCTTGGCATTTACTTTTTTTTTATCTGTAGGCTATAAACAAGGATCTCTGGTTAACTAATAACTAAGTTTGCAGATGACTGCAAACAGCCCCGATTCCCCTACCCTTTACCAATAACTAGTGTATGGAAAACAGGCTCGGATTAAATGCAAACAAGTGCAATATTGCCTCCTTTAGTAGAAAGCACATGTGGTAGAATCATGTTTAGTCACAAACATGTTGTGGATGTATTTCAGGTTGAATTTTTTTCTGTGGGAAATCACTGATGGTGTGATGCCTGTACGCCAGTAGTGATGCCCTGTTTTTAAGAAATGTTCCCATCTCTGAGTTGGTGCATCTGTGGAATCAGTGTATATAATTCAGCCCCCCCCCCAAAAAAAAACACCTGCAGTGCTATTTTCAGCTCTTGTGAATTTTGGAAAATTCTGCATTTTGTTTGTAGCAGAACTATTTTGTCTAGTTTTGACTAAATGTGACTTTAACAAAAGATGTATTCATAAACAACTCCTCACTGTCTCCTACAAGAACAGCTCTTAACATCCACCTGACATGGCTTCCACCCAGCATACAGTACAACTACTGCTCTACTGTCAGTCACTGACACCATAAACAAAAACAGGGACTCAGGCAAACATGTTTTGCCTTTTTCCTTGACCTGTCTAAAGCCTACAGTATAGTTTCTCACCCTAAACTCATGTGTAACATGAAGTAAAAACCTAAACATTTTACAACATTCTAGACAGTTGGGAAGTATAGGTAGGGGTAGGGTTGCTACAATATTTTGCCTTTTTTTTTTACAACCTAAGATAAGATGCTTTACAACAGAAGAAAAGTTTTATCCCAAATTTTCTTGGAGAGGCTCATATCTATCAACCTGTTTTCTCAAGAATTTGGGACAAAGGGACAAAATCAGTGACAAATTGTAAGTATTGATTCTTATAAGCGTAAGAAAGTTGCTAGAATAAAACATATACACACACATTTTACATGGAGAAGACCAAAACATCTGACAAAAATGTGCATGACTGAGAAGTATAGACTAGATAAGATAACGAAAAATAAAGAAAACATATTTTAGATAAATAGTCTTCAGAAAGATGCATTTGCTGTAATGAACTGTACTGAACTGCACTTCATTTTCAAGATGCTGCTACAACGCATATTAAAACATGTTTTATTTATAACTGCATTCCGTTAAAGAGAGTTAGGCATTTATATGTTTTGTCACCCCCCAAAAAAAGTCTAATCAGACTATAAGGCATACCTTTGAACTTCTTAACTCAGTCATTCTATACCTGTCAGAGACTCTCTGCTCCATGAAAGTGATAATGCTGTGCTTATTTGATTACGTGGAAAGTTCAACTGGGTAGGTGCCTATTTTCAGCCAAGGCCCGGAGAGAAAAGCCCCATAGTGTTACAAAAACACTGTAAGATAATGTTACAGTCTTCAAAAAATACAAAAACATCTAAATAATTTTAGACTATAAGTTTAAATAATCATACCGAGTTAAATATAATATGAACGCATTGGTTAAGAATAGGTGCAACTAATATGACAATGATCTAATATTTAACTGAAAGAGGGGAGAAAGGAGGCACAGGTATGAATAGGTTCTTGTTCATATTTAAGAATATAGTGTCCCATCCCTGAATGCCGCGGTGGTATGGCAGCAGCGTTGTTACCTCACAGCAAGAGGTTCTCCTGTTCGATTCTCAGCTTGGCTTGGGAGTGCCTTCTGTGTGGAGTCTCCATGTCCCCCCATGGTTGGGTAGCATTCAAAAGACATGTGTGTGTAAATGGGCATGCCTTCGTTGAAGGTTGGGTGTCGAGCTAGCACCTCGGTGTTTCGTAAAAACTCTACTGCCAATCATTAGCGGACTGGAGTTCCGCTGTGGAGACCCCTTACAGGGAAAAAGCCAAAAGACAGACAAACCAGTGTCCCGTCCCTGTTAAGAGACCAGTACAAAAAATATCTTTGAACTGAAAAAGACTAACAAATGTCTGTAAGTCGTCCAGTAGAAGAACCCAAGGTAAAGACAGACAGAATTTCAAGGAATACTATAAAAGCATATGGAAACATTGCCTTGAAATGGAGATAATCCGGAAGGGTCAGTATTTCTAAAAGTAATCTTGTAGAGTTGTGTAAAGTTATAAGTGTTAGGAGGCTAGAGCAAAAGAAAAAATAGCTTCCATCCAAAATGGATAGAAAAATCATACCACAGCATTATCAAGGGTGAAAGCAGTCAGAATTTCAATGCCCTACTAAAAAAGCAGTAATTAAGAAGGGATACAATAGTAAAGTTCAAATAGGTATATAGTATAAAATAAATATATTTAGCTCTCAGATTCCTGCAGTAAAAATTACGTACAAGTCTATATCCCATACCATGGAGTTAACACCATTAAAAACAATGGCAACATAGTAAATGAGATGTGTCATTTATTTATTCATTTGATAATTGGGTAGGAGGACTGGTCCAATGAACAAGCTAATTTTAATGTACATTTTATTTAAGTTTCATTAATTAAACGGGATCAAATGTGGATCCAAATGTACTATTTTCATGTTTAGCCCAGAAGTGCACAGTAAAAAGAGAGACAGTGACAAGTTTACATTGGTTCAAAAAGTAACATGCACAAAGTTTAGATATATAGGACATTTAACAGACTTAACTATAAAGCAAAGTTTCCTAATACACCCATTTTACAATATATGGAAATTACATGGCGGTAGGACTGCCATATATATTTTTACAGAAATGTGAGATTTTGCAAGACAAATTATAGCAACAGCCAGCATAAAGACCCAAACTTGACCTTTATGCCAAAATAAAAACTCACTCTTGTACAATATGAGTATTTTTGTATTGTTTCATAATAATATTAAGGTGTTTCAGATACTGTTCGGCATATACTTCTCAGAAGTACAGGCAAACACAGGAAGACTATGGCTAACCAAGTTTGCCGATGACTGCAAACTGGGAGCCATAACTGACACTCTGGCTGACACAGACATCCTCCAACAGGGCCTCACTGAGACTGACACCTGGTGTCAAAGTCATGGCCTCAAGCTAAATGCCAAAAAATGCATAGTCATTCCATATGGGAAAAACATAACACCCACGAATTACCACATAGGTGGCAGCCCCATTAATACAGAAGAGGTAGTAAGAGATCTGGGGACTCAGGTAGATAGTAATCTCTCTTTTGACAATCATATCGCCAAAGTATTTAGGAAATCCTTCTATGTAGCCCAAATAATTACTAAAGGGTTCGCATCTAGAAATAGAGAAGTTATAGAGACCCTTTACTCGTCACTCATCAGGCCCATCATAGAGTACAATGCCCCATTTGGAATGTACTTCACATGACATGTCCTACAGCTGGAAAGACCACAAAAGTAGCTCACCAAGAGGATTACTGGCCTCAAACATATGTCCTATGCAGCCAGACTGAAAAAACTCAGGCTGTACTCAGTGGCATATCATTTACTTAGAGGTGATCTCTGTCTGACCTACAAAGCCATGTCCAACTCAGAATTAATGGATATGCTCCACCTTAAGCAATCCATGTCACAGCGAGCCACGCGCTCTAGTGAGCTAAACCACACCACAACAATAAATAGAACATGCTGGAGGGACAGATTCCTGTCACAGAGACTCCCCATGATTTGGAACAAATCCCTAATTACATTAGGCAGAGCCCCTCACTAACACTCTTCAAGAGAAACCTTGACGAGTGGATGGGAAACAGAAAATACACCCCGGTTATCTTGTCATTGGCTCTGCTCGACAGAGGCACAGGTAATTAATTAATGGGGTGGCGAAAGCCAACACATTCTGGCTAGGCTTATAAATGCCCTCGAGCCGATAGCCTAATACCAACCTATGAACCTATGAACAAAATAATTGTTCATGCAACCCAATATATTTTATCACAAAATCTCAGGATATTTGGCATTTTAAGTCCCACCCACAAGATGCAAGCAACCAAACAGGGACCACTCTGCTGAAAGAGGAACAGGTGGTAACTCCACATGGAGGGAGAGGAAAGGTAAAAAAAAAAACTCCTTGACATTAGTGATGCTCCAACAGTGCACTGCGTGTAGTGTTTCATCACTATCCAAACATTTAAAATGGAACATCTATATTAGACAGACCTGTCATTAACTGCAAGAGTATTACCAGTGGGGAAAAAAAGACTGTCACCATATCCTAGTGCGGCATAACAGTACTGTACAGCTATACTCAGTACTGTACAAACTGCATGTTTGAGAAGAGAGGAAAAAATACATTTATCAAAATAAAGAAAAAACTGATACAAGCATCACTACAAACACAAAACAACCTGTTTAGACAAACATAGACTTACAATGTTCCTGCCATTCATCATATCGCAGATTCTCCAAGCATACCAAATCACTGCCATGCCAAAAAATTAAGAGAGAAAACTCTGTACACCTTTAGACTGAAGACAAATGTGCCTTCACTGTCAGTATTTCTGCTATAGTCCACAAGATAGTCTACTAAGCCACTGCTGGCTGCACCCTTCCAGCACAAAATAGCAATTTACCCACTTGGCTTGACATGCAAGAATGTCACATGCCTAGCTGTCAACCTCTTAGTACAAAACCATCTGGACAAACCCCCAAAAATAGGGACAATTTTTAAATATTAAATTTAAATATGTATTATAAACTTGAAAGTTGCTAGAATAAAAGTTTTGTTTTACCATGCAATTTCTGAAATATATGAAGTCTGAAACTCAAAATCCTGTCATTATTTATTGAATTCAATACTCATTGATTTACCACAAAAATCCAGAGAATCACAAATTTTATGATGAACATAATAAAAATATGAGGCAAAAATGTGGACAGTTGAAAGGTATGGTCACACGGCATAACAACATTCCTAACCACAACATAGACAAGCTAGCAAGCAATTAAAGTGCATGAAGCCCTTACAGAACTTGAATTCAGA